>NW_005871438.1:233180-261501 GCF_000147115.1 Myotis lucifugus | reverse complement strand
AATCCCAGGGAAAAAAAGAATAAAAGGAGAGACTGGGAGCTTGAGTTGCCAGGGGCATGGCCAGCCTGAAAATGGCCATCAGCCCCTCACCCAGGCTGGCCAGGCACCCCAGCGGACTCCCCCACCCTGAAGGGCTGTGGGCAGCCTGAGAATGGCCCTCAGCCCCTCACCCAGGTTGGCTAGGCACCCCAGTAGGGACCCCACCCTGAAGGGGGTGCGGGCAGCCTGAAAATAGCCCTCAGCCCCTCATCCAGTCTGGCCACACCTCCATGGGGTGAGGGTCCCCACTGGGGGGGCTTGACCAGCCTGCAAACAGCCATCAGCCCCTCACCCAGGCTGGCCAGGCACCCTAGTGGGGACCCCACCCTGATCCGGGACACCCTTCAGGGCAAACCAGCCGGCCCCCACCCATGCACCAGGCCTCTATTCTATATAATAAAAGGATAATATGCAAATTGACCCTAACAGCAGAATGCCTGGTCACTATGACACACACTGACCACTACAGCATCTAAATTGGTGAACTTTGAGTAGAGCAGATTGCCCTCCATGTGGGTGGTCCTCATCCAATCAGTAGAAGGCCTGAATAGAACAGACTGATCTCCCCCGAGCAAGAAAGAATTCTGGCAGCAGATGGCCTTTGAACTCCAACTGCAACTCTATAACTCTTCCCTGAGTCTTCAGCCTGCCAGCCTATTCCATTAGATTCTGGACTTATCAAGGCTCTGTAATCAGTGAGCCAAATTCTTACAATAAATCTCTCTCTCTCTCTCTCTCACACACACACACACACACACACACACACACACCCTAGGTTCTATTTCTGTGGAGAAGCCTAATACAAGGCCTAATATCTGTGAAAAGTCAATTCCCCACTTGGGCACTTGGGTGAACCTGGCATGAATATAACTGGCTTCATTACATCCTAGTCCTAAGTGAAGCCTGCCATGTAAGTTCCTCTATTCTCTCTTGAAACTCACAGTTCTTCCCTCCCAGTCTTTCCAACCCCATTTCTTCTGTATCTTTACAGGGACCAAATTGAAGACTATCAGCATTTTATGCACGTGTTGTATATCTGTGCAAAGTGCTGGCCCCTGCGTTGCTTTTGTGTCAGCTATAACATCTGGCTGTCCTCTGAGGAGGCTGTGTCATCTTGAGTGTTTCCTGACATTCCAATTTCTTCAGGATTCTTCTCATTCTTTGAGTTTCTATTCAATAGATTGAAACCCTCTATAAACTAAGCCCTTCTCTTTAATGTCAAAAGTATCTTAGATTTCAATTTTTTTCTTTAATAGAACCACATTCCCCAAGGTCAGTCTTGCTCAGCTCTGCTACTGAACAAGGCATATCCTAAGGTTACAGTTTCTTCCCTCTGGCTAACTCAAGAAATCCTTCCCAGACCTAAGGTTGATTCACTAACTGATTATTCTCTAGCTGAGAATCTTGCCAGGGCTTTAAAAAATATCGATTGCTGGGCCACTCTCCCAGACTTTTTGCCTCAGTAGGTCTGGGGAGGGGCCTGGGAATTTGCACTTCTAGCATGTTCCCAGGTGAAACTGATGCTGTGGATCCAGGGACCACACTTTGAGAACCACTGCCTGGTTCTGGTTCCTGACTTGCTGTCTCCTACACCAACTTCCTTTAGTCCCTAAATCTTTTGTAGATATTCTCTCTTCTGGTTTAGGATGGAACTCAAAGTGGGGAAATGGAATTATAAATATTATACAGCCTTCCACTACAGGGATATGCCAAGGATAGCGGGAATTTAATTCAACATTACAACCATTTTTTTAGTGTCTGGTATGTTTAAAAGCACTGGTGGGAAGTGGTTAGAAATATAAGTTTCTGCTATCAGGCAACTTAACATATAACAAGGGGGAAAGCCCAGCACAACACTAACTGTAGGAACCTCAGGCAGAGTAAAGTGGTCCTGTCAATAATTAGATAGCTAAGGCTCCTCTCAGGCCTTAAAGTCTTGTACTATAGATATTCAACTTTAAGCCACCTGTTCTATTGAAGGAAAAACTGAAGCTTTGAACAGATATGTGGCTGTTCCAGATTAGCATAACACATTAGTTACAGATCCTCAATTAAGGCTTAAATATTTTTATGACAGCAGTCAGGCAATTAGGAAAGTTTAACAGGCAGCTGAAGATATGCAACTGTTTGCACAGGACGAGATCAATGCTCTGTAGTTGTCCCATCAATGTGGCATTTACAGCCATGGAAGTGGACATAATCTAGAAACAGAAAAGAATGGGACTCTGTGTCAAGCCTTGATAAATACTCCCACTTAAATACAATGAAAAAAAAACATATCAGAAAAAGAGCTGGATTTTCATTCACCACCTTTATATCAACAAATACATAGTCCCAGATTGCCACCACCTCAACATATTCAAAATCCATCTCAGAGAGGCAGGCACAGTGATGGAAAGCAAGCGCTCTTCCTTCATAACCCGTCTCCACCATGCATAAGCCGGATGACCAGAGCAGGGCACTGAACCCCTCTCTGTGCTTCCGTTTCCTCCTTTGTAAAATGGGGGAAATGACAAGACTGACTTCAGAAGGCTGTTGAGAAGATTAAGTGAGGTGGTACATAATACGCATTCTTAAAATTTTATATAAAAAAAGAAAACGTATCTTGTCTCCAATCTGGTTCTTCTTCCTTGGTCCCTGATCTGGACCAATAACATTGCCCTGCATCTAGTCAATCTTCCTAGAAACCTGAGTCATTTTTTATTCCTTCTTCTTTCTCATTCCCCACATCCAGTAATTCACCAAATGTTATTGATTCTAGCTCCACAGTGTCCTTCAAATACAGCCACCTCTCTCTGTGGCCTCTATGACTGCTCTCACTCCAGTCCTTAGCACTTTCACTTGGACCATGGTCATGCTGGAATTTCTGTCAAAGGTGTCTGCACTTCCAATGTGTTAGCTATACCCACCCGTTCTCTACACTGCCTCAAGGGTGGTGTTTGTAAACCCCAGGTCATTTTGCAGCCTTCCCTGGCAGTTTCTTTTTGCAGGCAGCATTAAGTTGATGTTCTTCAGCATGCCATTCTAGGCCCTTCGCAATATGCCCTGATCTACCTCTCCATTTGGAGTAAAAATATTTCACCTTTTACTTTGAACCAAGAACATATCAATATGGATCAGTGCGTTTTAAAAATTCAAATGAGTAATTGTCTTGCAACTGTGTAAGGAGGAAGCAGTGGTTTTTATTTGACTCCTAGCGGAAAATGCAAAATGCCTCAGCAAACCTTGCAGAGATTCCTCACCACTGCCTCCCGTAACTAGGGGGACCCATATGTCCTCGTTTGGCCAAAACAATCCTTGTTTACAGCTATTGATCCTGTATAATTCTTAAGAGTTCCCCTGTTTTCTTCTAAAAAGTGTCCTAGTTTGGGCAATAAGGTATGTGGTCACCTAGAACCCGCCTTGCCAAAATCAGTCAGTCTGAGATGAAGGGCAACAATGGAATGATCACCCCCCCATTCTCCCCACCCATCTTATTAGGCAGTTGGCTTTGAAGTCACTCTTCACCTCTGTCAGCATCTCCTACTTCCTTTTGGAAGCACTTCAAGGCTGCTTAATCCTTGCTGAAGCATCTCTTCCAAAGCATTGCTTCATACTTCCCAACCGCTTTATTACAAGTCACCTCATAGCCCTACACTCTGGACCTAGTTGATGATAAAAACTAATAACTAAAAAGTGGCTAGATGTACCACCTTCCCAGAGAGCATTTATGAATTTTAGAAGGACCTTAAGAGCCCTGACCAATGGAATGACTAATGGAGGGAATATAGGAGGATTGTGTAGGTGTTGGCAATGTCATTAGAGTGATGCATCAGAGGCCAGGGATGGCATGAGGGACCAGGGATGACGTGAGCCATTGCTCACAGCCCAGAATGAGGAAGAATAGGTGGGGGTGGGGCAGGGAAGTGCATAATAATGAATGATCCTGGAAACTAAGAGAAATGTGAAAATTAAAGAAAGGAATGACTCAGGAAAATTACAGATGGGGACTCTCTGGCCATGTATTTAGAAATTGAACATGAGAAAACATTTTCAGAAGTAGGAATATCCAAGCTATGACAAAGAACTAGCAGTATTCCAGCCAATCCAAAGCAGGCAGACAAAAGGCAGGATGCATAGGATGACAAGGGTTCTGGCTCTTTGGGGCCCCCAAGCTCCCCTATGTCTGCTCAGTACTAAGGGATGCTCTAGCACCAGTTTCCCAAACATTGCTGTTCAGGAGGCAAAGGTAAGAAAAATCTAACATGGAAAAGGGAAGAGCTGACTTTAATCAAGAGTATTTACAAGGTGCTACAAAGGGAGATGAAAAGACAGAATAGATCCTGTCTTGGGAAGAGTTTACAGACTAAGACAAGAGAACAAAGGCATTGCAGAGTATTTTCAGCCATCTTTTTCTTTCCTCCCATCTTTCCCCTGTTATTCATTGTCTCCTTCCTTCCTTTCTTCACTTCCTTGTCTTCTGGGTGTGGATGTGGATTTTGGGCTGGTGTGCCTGAGTCTGCAAACTGACCTGGGACATACCATAAATGCAGGGACCTCCAAGGAGGTGGAACCCTCTCAGGGAAAGGGGGCAGATAATGGGGGAGGCTGCTATAAGCAGAGCTCAGTACCAAATATGACCTTATTCACCTTTTAATTTAAAAGTTTGTTATATCCTTTTGAGGACTATATAGAAATTGGCCAAAACCTGGGTCAACATCTGTGAAGAAGACCCGGAGAGGCTGGGCTTTTTCAGTCTGGGAAGACTGTTCTCGAACTATTCAAGTGCTAATTCATGGCTGGTAACTTTATGGGAGACAGAAGATAATAATCTGACATTACTAGTATTAATATTAAAAATAAACATAGCTTATGAGTCAAACAATTTTAAAGTTTTGAAAAAGTATTCTATAAATAAAAGAAATACTATGTTAGGGGGAAAAAAGTGTTGGTGAGGATGTGGAGAAAAGGGAACCCTTGTGCACTGTTGGTGGGAATGGCACTATGGAAAACAATATGGAAGTTCCTCAAAAAGTTAAAAATAGATCTACCATATGATCCACTGTGTACTGACCTGGAAGGAGGAAACAGTGGTTTTTATTTGACTCTACCAATTCCACTTCTGGGTATATACCTGAAGGATTTATTAAATAAATCATAGGGCATATGCTAGATTATTCTATTAAAAATCATAAGAAATATGAACAAGATGAATGTTCATATTACAATTAATTTTAAAAGGCATTTTTATAGAACAATATGACATATAATTTCTATTCATGTCATATTGGTATATGGCACCAAAAGCACAGGTGGAAAAAAAAGTAGATAAATTGGATTTTACCAAAATAAAAATTTTGTGCATCAAATGACACTATCAAGAGAGTGAAAAGGCAACCTACAAAATGGGGAAAATATTTACAAATCATGTATCTGATGAGATTAATATCTATACATAAAGAACTACAGCTCCGTAACAACAAAACAGACAACCAAATTCAAAAAGTGGGCAAATGACTTGAGTACACATTTCTCCAAAGAAGATATACAAATAAGCACATAAAAAGATGCTCAAAATCAATAATTATTATGAAAATGCAAATGCAAACCACAATGAGATACTACTTTACACTCATTAGGGTGGCTATTATTTAAAAGGGAAAAAAAGGAAAGGAAGGAACAGGTCTTGGCAAGGATATGGAGAAATTGAAATCCTTGTACATTGCTAGTTGGGATATAAATTGGTACAGTCATTATGGAAAACAGTATGGCAGTTCCTCAAAAAATTAAACATAGAATTACCATATGACTCAGCATTTCACTCATAGGTATATACCCCAAAGAACAAAGCAAGGTCTCAAATAAATATTTGTATACCAACATTCTAACATTATTCATAATAGCCAAAAGATGGAAACAGCCCAAATATCCAACATACATATGGACAAACAAAATGTGCTATATTATTCATCTTAAAAAATGAAATTATTCTAGATGCTACAACATGGATGAACCTGGAAACAGTATACTGAATAAAATAAGCCATACACAAATATCGTATGATTCCACTTATGTAAAGTACCCAGAATAATCAAATTCATAGACATAGAAAGTACAATAGTGGTTACCAGAGGCTGTGGGGAAGAGGAAAATCGAGAGTTACTGTTTTATGGGTACAGAGTTTTAGTTTGGGATTATGAAAAATTCCGGAAGTGGATAGTGGTGATGGTTACACAATAATGTGAATACATTTAATGCCACTGAGTTTTACACTTCAAATTGATTAAAGTGGTAACTTTCATGTTTGTACATCTTACTACAATTTCAAAGCCAAATTAAAAGGTATTGGAGAGCTTTAAACAGGAATTCTTGCTATTTTAATTACTATATTTTTTAGAGATCATTTTGTTTGTTTTATGAAGGACAGATTTTCTAAGGGTGGGGAAACAAGATAGAAACCGATGTGAGAGTTGAAGGGTTAGTGACAGTAGTGATAGAGTTAAAAGGGCAGGTTTGAGACTTTGGAGAGAGAACCACACTGTGCTCCAGTTACATTGCTCTTCCTACACCAACCCACATGTGTTCCACCTCGGAGTCTTTATACTTGCTATTCCATCTGCCAGGTTGTTCTTGTCACAAATCTTAATATGGCTTTTCTTTATTAGTCAGATCCCTGTTTAAATATTAGTTCTTCAAAGAGACATTCCTTGACTACCCCAGATAATCCCCCCCCCACACACACACACACCCCTTTCCCTATCTGGTCCCTACCCCAATATATTTTCTTCATAGTACATAATCACTAACTGAACATGTATTTACCATTTGTTTATTTAACTATTTGTATCCACTTTCCCTTTAGACTACACATGGAAGAGATTTGGTCTGTAGTTTTTGCCTCTGAATCCACTGGGCCTGGCTATTGTAAATGTTCAATAAATATCTGTTACATGGATGAATAAATGAGTGTAGATGGAAGGAGGTATAAAGATTTGATGGTAAAAATACAAAGGAGGTTCACTCTTTTTTTTGTCACTTTTGTCTCAAAGTTATTGGCTGAGAATTAGTTTGTAAGAAAGATATGTTAAGAGAAAAAAAGGTTAAGGCATAAAATAGGAGTTTGAAGACACGGAGAAGTAGAATTGCTCAAAATTGTTAAGTGACCGGTTCAGTCTGTGGTTACAAAGTCAAAGCAAATTCACTCAACCAATATTTGACTGCCTGCTCTGGGCCAGACCCTGTGCAAGTTGCTGGTAATTTAAAAGGGGAGGAGTCTGGCCAAGGACAATTACTTTATATTCCAAAACTTGACAATGGGAGTGTCCTTTCTCCCCAATTTCTAAAAGTTGTACTGATTACAGTGACAAACGCTGAATTTACTTGAGTTCATCTCTCATTTTCTGAGCACTTACGTGATGCAAAACATTTTATTCAGCACTGAAGGATTACATCCTAGTTACAAAATACATTTCCCCTGCCCTCACAGATACTACAAACTACTTAGAAAAGTTCACTATTTAGACAGGCCAACAATACACGAGGCCAACAACTTGAGGCCTTGAGTCCCAGGTTAAATTGAGCCGAAAGTATTGGGTAAAAATCCATTGACGGAGACTCTTTGAGCTAGCCTTTTGACTTCTTCTTGGTAAGGGTTTTATTTCCCATTTGAAACTGGTCTTCCTTATGAAGGTCCAGATTAGGACTGCATAGTAGAGGGGCCTGTGTACAGAATGGGCCTCTATAGGAAGCATATCAAGGGACATGTGTTTGATTGCAAGAAACAGAAAACCCAATTCAAACTACACAGAAAATGATATAATATATATCGCATGTGTCATTGAAAACTCCAGAGATAGAGTGAAATCCACTTGCTGTTTGTCAAAACTCTGGCACCGTCCTAGTGGTTGTCTCCCCTCTGCCTTCTTGTGTGTGTTGACTTCATCTTCAAGCCTCCAATTTCCGCATCACCCCATTTTGGAAGAGAAGGAACTTTTAGTTCTCCGACCACCAAGTCTTCCACTCTAACTGACCCAACTTAGTTCTCATTCTCATACCCCTTGGAACTAATCACTGAGACGAGGGCAATGTCAGGGCCTGACTGCCATAGGTTTAGAAATAGGAAGGAGGTAATCTCCAAACCAGTCCCCATGGCAACAGGAATGAGATTATGCTGATTGGTTTAGGTCAGCCAGAACCTCCTCCCACTTTGGCTGAGGTTGGGGTGGTCTGGAGTCAACCCCGCCCAGGAACATTGTGTTAGGAAGCAGGAAGAGGGGATTTTGCCTGAAAGGAAAGCAACAACATACACCACAGGGGGGCCCTCCCTCCCAAAGTGGAAAGATTCCGACTCATTCACTAAAAGAAGGCAGCAATATGGTGAGTGATATCTGGGGAAATGAATCGGTGCCTGTAAAGCATTTGTAAGAGTGATCACTAAACAACAAGAGTGTCGTCATTGGAATGCTCGGTATACATGCTAGCTGCGATTGCCTGGGCTCAGGACTCTTTCACTGCTGTGGGGCTGGCAGCAGCCTCCTTGCCAAGATTGTTATTGTGGGCCAGCTGAGCCATAGAAGCTTGGGGGGTTATTTAGCTCCTCGTTGATCTCTGTGACAGTCATTACCTATTTCATAACACAGCCCCCTCAGCATCAAAAGAAAAAAGGGAGAAGAAGGTCAGCAGCAATAAAATTAGCACATCTTCTTGCAGCCCCTCCTCAACACAAATACAAACACTTTTCCAGGAATGAACAGGCCCTTTGTTGATTCAGTATCTCTCATCACTCTCTTCTCTGAAGGGAGCAAGTCGATTGCCAATTGCTGATCAGCCACATCCCTCTCATCAGCACGTGGATAAGAACCCTGGTTTGGGAGTCATCTCAGCTGGGTTCCAGACCTGGCCATGCTGTGGTATCTACTGTGTGGCCTCAGTCCTTTCATCTCTCTGGGTCTAAGTTGCTCCTCTGTCAATTAGTTGCCCTGTCAAGTTTTAAGATCTTAAGTTTGTATGACCCCAGGTAAACTTCCCTGGCAGAAGAGTCCCAATCCTAGTTCAAAACTTTTTAAATGTTCTTAGTTTGAGTGCTCCAGAAAACAGACTCCCACGTGGAGATTTGTGTAAGGAAGTTTGTGGGGAGTGCTCTCATGATGGAGGGAAGGAAAAGGACAACGGGTAGAACTGTAGCTCAGTCTTAATGCTGGCTTCAGCCATGCTCATGCCGGGAGCAGCAGAGCTGCATGGCCCTTTATAGCCCGAAAAGGGGTCAGGGGTCGGGTCTGGGTTTCTGCCAACAAGGAGTTGGATGCACCTCCCCCCAGAGAGAGAGCCTGGCCTTGAGCAAGGCAGTTTTCTTAAGCTATTGGTGATTGCCTGGGAAGGGCTCAGTCATGAACTTTTAACAGCCAACACTCCTGGAGATCAGGGGACTGAATGCCTCAGTCCTGAGGGGGATTTGGGGATCTGAATGACGGACAATCGCACCCACTTCGCGTCCTACCACCACACCTTCAGAATATGGGACCCGGGCAACCAGGGGCCACGTCTCTTCCTTTCCAAGTCTCTGTCCCCATGTGATAACCCAAGGTACCTGCTTTTTTCCAAGCGATTTCCTGGAGGGAACACCAACCCTGGAATCCTCCTTACCTCATCCAATGATGTGACTGAGCATAACTCAATTATGCAAACAGCCCTCAGAAGAAAGCCAGTCTCCCTGGCATTACAAAACATTGTTACTTTAGCCCTTATGAACTAATGCACTGCTTTTTAAAGGGAATTTTAATTTATCCCCAGAAAAAAAGAATCTGATGCATTGAGTGTTTGAGAACAGCTATATACTTACATATCCTTGTGACAGTTGATAGCACCTGGTGTAACATCATTAATATTTCCTTAATTTATACCCAGGGAACTAGAGGCCAGCAGTCTTTTTCTGGAGGGGCCCTACATCTGAGGAGCTCTCTCCTTCCCAATGCTCAGAGTGAGGGGGAAAAAACTTCTCTACACACTGAGATGGCCTAGCTAATTTTAACATTTCTTTTTCCTTTACCTGCTATATTTCTCTGACTTAACTATTTTAGAGTACCCTTTTCTTATATTTCTGTCCTTTGGTTTTGAACAAAAAGCATGTCTTAAATATATCTAATCAATAAGAAAGATGCAATTCCATTACGCATCACTTCCCTTAATAGGACCTATTTTAAACTTGGACTTCCTGGAACTAAGCTATCTAGTGGTTTATCAGAAATAATTATATAGTTTGAATAAAGTATATTTGCAGGTCCATATCTGCCTCTATGGATAGAAATTTATACAAAGCCACCACAAGAACTCTCTTGAAATGATATCCTCATTTAAGTAGAATCATCCTGGTGGCTGTTTAGGAAGAAGGATATAAAGACAAACCCTCCCAAATAATTGTTTGAATTCAACTTTCCAAACATAACTCTATGTGTTAGAAGACATTATTCTAGCTGAGGAAATTCTCACCATTATAAATCAATTGTAATTTTTTTACTGAGTCTATGCCCAACACTGCTGGTCAGTGGTGTATCAAGAAGTATAAAAAATTCCCTGCCCTTGAGAAATCTCATTGGGGAGAACAGACTAGCACAAGAAATAATTAAAGCACAGTTAAATCTAAAATGCTCTAAGTTTAGTGGTGACTCAGGGAGGGGAGGGCTCAGTCCCTGCAGGCTGATGTAGATATGAAAGCTTTTACAAAAGGGTTAGGAGTGAAGCCTTTGAAAGCCCCAGTTGAACTGCAAATATATTTTCTGGGAGGGGCAGTGTTTTGAGTGTTCATTACTCTTTAATGCCTTATCTATAAATTATTGATTAGACTGCTGAACACTGAGTTATACTTGAAAGGAAGAGCTGACAGTGGGTCAGGTGAGCTTAGAGAAAGAAAGGACCCAGAGAAGGTCAGAGAGCTGGTGGTACCACTTGAGGAAGAGCAGGCCTGGCCGAGAATCCCGGGGATACTGACCTTCAGTCCGTGTGGACAGAAAGGCTCAAAGTAGGGAAGAAGAGGAAACCAGGAGAAAGTTTCCCCAAAACAATATCTGCCTACTTCAAAATTCAAGTCCAAGTGTAAAGGGGGATTGAGAAGTATTACAGCCTCTCTGGTCATTTAAACAACCCTGGTCCTGGACATAGTCCCTATCTGCAGAGGGGACTTGATCGTCCCTCCCTTCTTTGCTAATACTCAGCCTTAAAAGTGGTAGAGATCAGAAAGAGGAAGATGTGAGTCACAGCTGCATGACTCAAGACTTCCAAGGAGAAACCTAGAAGAGTAGGCAGTAGGCAGCCGATAACAATAACTGGTATTAATTGAGCAACAGTGCTGCCTGGCACTGTTGTATACATTTATAATCAGAACCGCGTGTAATCTTCAAAATCATACTTTGAGACAGTGGCATAGATGAGGAAAATGACCCTCCTGTCGATTGTGTAATCTCCCTTAACAGAGCTCATTACAATGAGCTCCATAATTCATTCGTTGAATGAATATTGAATGAACGAACCAGTTAAGAATATTCCATGAGAATGAAAATTATCAAAATTATCAAGATTTGTAAAATGCCTGAGTACCGGCAACGTACTTTCATCCTTATTATCTCCCTCGATTCTCACAATTCTGCAAGGAAGACTACTCTTTTCTTCTGCAGAGAAGAAAATGGACAACCAAAAAGGGTATGTGACTCGCCTGTGATTTCTCAGTTAATAGGAATAGCTTGAAACAGAATCCCAATCCAGGTGTTTGAACACCAAAGCCACCTTTGTTCCCATCAAAGGCTCCAAGTCCAGAAATAGAAAAATAATCTGAGGGCTGAAGGGAAAGGGTGCCCTCACATGGATGAATACAGTTACAACACATAAAATTGGTTCGACGTTCATGATTATTTTTCTTATAGTTCCCCTCTATCCCTATTATCTTGCATACAATACCTGCCTTTTTTCAAAGGGGAACTTGTGTGTGTGTGTGTGTGTGTGTGTGTGTGTGTGTGTGTGGAATTCTGGTAGGCAGCAGGGGAAGGTAAACATAGACAAAGACAGCATTCTACCCTGAAACCGGTCTTGAGCAGGGAAAGGGATAATCACAGAATTATCCTTTGGAGAGGAAAAGCTAGCAGAATCCCTGCGGCTTGTGAAAAAGAGGAAAGGGAGCAGAGAGGAGCAAGAACAAACTGGAAAGGTGACATTGGGCTTAACTGGTGAGAGACCTTCCTGAATTCGTGCCACTGGGGAGGTGACCATGGCAGTGAGGTCCCTGGGAATAGGACGCTTCAGCCAAACTCCCTGCCCATCCCCCAGTGGCCACCCCACAATGTCAAGCCTTCTCTTGGAAAGACTGCATGGAAACCATTAAGATAATGCATTCCTTGCTGACTTTGCCATTGGGAGCACCAGGCCGATCCCTTGAGCCAGACTTTCTTTGACTGGAAGAACTAGAGGAGTTGCTTCCATGAGATCACAGTTCCCCTGCCCATTTATACCATTGATGAGCTAGGGGAGATCCCTGGAATAAGTCACCCACCTACTTCAACAAGGCAGGGAAATCGCCAAGGACACACAGATGGAGAGGAGTCTTAGGGAATGTTCCTGCTAGCTGGAAATGGCAGCTAGAAGTTACCATGGCAACCAGATTCCTTGCCCACCAAGCTATGAAGGAGGGAGAGGCCTGCAGAAGGGCTGCAAGAGCCAGTGCAGCTCTGGGCTCCCACCCCCACTCTGTTGGGAGGGTCCTTCTTAGGTCAGAGGCATCCCTGGGAGCCCAGACCTTTCTCATGGTATCTGGAAGGACTACATGGGTATTAGTTCTTTTCCATGAAGGGATAGTGTTTATGGAGCAGGAAGACAAAAACATGAATAAAGAAAGCAAATGGGTGGCTGCTATCACTCTCAACAGTGACTTTGTCATTGGGAGGCATTTGATCTGCATGTGTTCTACATAACTTTCCTTATCACTGTCTCTCTTCTTGAGTTCCCTCCGGTAAATCCCTTAACTTGAAGTAATGTATCTAATACTCAAATACATGAGTTGTGCCTCTTGGGGGCAAAATGAGTGGACAGTGGAGCTGGGTAGTTAAGGAGAAAACAGGTTCAATTGGTTTAAATTTGAATATTCAAGTTATCCATGTGTGTGTGATTTATATGATTGAAATTTAGTCTGACCATGAAAGAGATGGAATATGAATAGAAACAAAACTGCTTTAGGAGCCAAAAGGCATGAGTTCAAGTCCCAACACTGTTGATAACAAAAAGTATGTGACTCAGTCAAAGCACAGCCTTTGGAGTCACAGGCATCTGGGTCTGCCTCCCTGTCCTTTGCAATATCTACTAGTAAAATGCAGAGATGAAGATGAGTGAAGGATGAACACATTCGTGTATAATTGGCTGGGGTTTTTAAGACAGCTTTACTGAGATATAATTGACATACAGTATGTAGAGCATATTTAAAGTGTGTCATTGATGCATAAAGTATATCATTTGATACATTGAACAGATGCATACTCCCTAGAAAGCATCAAACCAATAAAATAAGTATATCCATCACCCTCAGGACTCCTATGCCCCTTTTTAATTTCTTCCTACCATCCTCTCCTGCCCCCACACCTAAGCAACTGCTGTCAGCATCTACTTTCTGTAAGCATATATTAATTTGCATTTTCTGAAGTTTTATAGAAATGGAATTAGACAGTATTTTTTTATTGATTAAGGTATGACATGTGTCCTTATCCCCCCATTGCCTCCTCACCCCCCCTCATACCCTCATCCCCCGCCCCCCAGTGTCTGTGTCCATTGGTTAGGCTTATATGCATGCATACAAGTCTTTGGTTGATCTCTCCCCCTTACCCTCACCCTCCCCTACCTTCCCTCTGAGGTTTGACAGTCTGTTTGATGCTTCTCTGTCTCTGGATCTGTTTTTGTTCATCAGTTTGTGTTGTTCATTATAGTCCACAAATTAGTGAGATTATGTGATATTTATCTTTCTCTGACTGGCTTATTTCGCCTAGCATAATGCTCTCCAGTTCCATCCATGCTGTTGCAAATGGTAAGAATTCCTTCTTTTTTACTATAGCATAGTATTGCATTGTGTAGATGTACCACAGTTTTTTAATCCACTCATCTGCTCTATTCTAACAAACTAGACAGTATATTCTTTTTTGAGAGTCTGATTTCTTTCATTCGGCATAATTATCATGAGAGTCATCCATGTTATTTTGTGTACCAATACTTCATTCCTTTTTACCGCTGAGTGTATACATGTACTGAAATTTGTTTATCCATTCATCTGTTGATGGACATTTGGGTTATGTCTTGTTTTAGGCTATTACCAAGAAACTGCTGTGTACAAATCTTTGTATGAACATATATTTCCTTTGTTTGGGGGTAAAATTCTAGAAGTGGAATGATTGGCTCATATCATAGGCATATGTTTAACTTTTAAGTAGCTGCTGAATTGTTTTCCAGAGTGAATCATTTCATCAGGAGAGTATACAAGTTTCATTTTCTCCATGCCCTTATCAACATTTGGTATGGTCAGTCTTTTTTAATTTTAATCATTCTTATAGGTGTGTATGGTGTCTTGTTGGATTGGTCTTTTTTTATTGCAATGCCTCTAGTTGGGTTATTTTTGTTGCTTTGTGGGTTCAGAAAAATAGCATCACTTGAAACATCATGGGTGTGTGTAGTGAGTTACACCAGCTAACAGGTGTAAGAATGAATTAGATTTACTTCACTATCACTTTACTGTCCAGGAATGACACTGAGACACTGCAGATGATGCCACTAGCATCTTGTACTAGGTGATGACAGTTACAGCTACTATTTATCAGCTTCCTAATGTATATCAGACATTGCACTCAGGGCCTGTGTAAATCTTTCCTTTTCATCTGCACAACCCAGATATTATTATTCTCATACAGAATTGAATGGTACTGAGGCTAAGAGAGGTTAAGCAATCTTTGCCTAAGGTCACTTGGGAATAAGTAGAAAATTCCTGGCCCAAAGCCAGCCCTGGGTGCAAAGCCCGTACTCCTAACTGCTGTGTTCTAAGCTTCTGTGGTTAACTGCCTACCTCACCATGGCA
Organism: Myotis lucifugus; assembly: GCF_000147115.1. Classification (NCBI taxonomy): domain Eukaryota; kingdom Metazoa; phylum Chordata; class Mammalia; order Chiroptera; family Vespertilionidae; genus Myotis; species Myotis lucifugus. The sequence goes on along the minus strand of NW_005871438.1, from coordinate 246,392 downwards.
TCTGGATTCATTGGAATAGGATAATATAAATGAAATGGAGACAATTATTATTAATTTCCTTCTCACATTTGGCATTTAGTCTTGAGTGTTCTAATGATACCCTGATTTCTTTCCTTGCTTTAGGCCATCCTGCTCATGCTTCTCCTTCGACTGCTCTCTGCTTTGCTTATAATGATCTGATTGGTTCTTAAATTTTACAATAGTTCTGTGATTTACATTTCTTCCCAGTATACATATAGAGTACCTACTGTTTTCTGTGCAAAGCTAGTTTTATATCAGCTGCTCTAAGAAAACCCATAAAGGCAAAATATATAAAATCTTGTTTTAACATCCTTACAAATCTGCTGGGAAAATGAAAATAATTCAGGTCAATATCTGATCATTTGCTCTATCCAAATATCTATGTAAAAGTACTCAATATTACTAGTTATAAAATATGCAAGTTGATATCAGACACCATTAGTTCTATGTCAATAATATCTCAATAAAGCTGGGGAAATTCTTTTAATTAAAAAATCAGATATCATATATTTTTATGTATCTCATTTTATCTATATGTATAGGTATGTTTACATGCATGCATACATACATACACACACACACACACACACTGGTGCAGTGGGACTATCATACACAACAGGAGGAATTTTTAAATTGTTACCACCTTTCTCAAAAGAAACATGTAAATTATATATCCAGAAGTGCTTCTATAACTTGGTCCAGTGCTTATCTTTCTAAAAATTTAACCTAAGGAATGAAACTGAGAGCAAACGATTTACCTAAAGACTATTAATTATTGCAATGGTAAAAATATAAAAACAACTGAAATATTGACCAGTAGAAGACCAGTTATAAATGAACCTTGGTACAGACATATATGGACTATTATACAGCTATTAAAAATTATGGTTTTGCTACATATTTAAAGACTTCAGGTAATGCCAACTTATGCCAAGTGAAAACAAGCAGGGAACAAAATTGTATGTAGAATATGATTCCAATCTTGTAATAGAAATTACATGTATATGTATATACACATATACTTAAACTTTATCAAGTACTTATATTTTTGTTTTCAGAAAACAAGGTATGGGAGGAAAGGCACCAAAATTTACTAACAGTGATATTTTGTGGGATTTTAATTTTATTCTTTATGTTTCACCATATTTTTGACAATCAGAATCATTACTTTTATAAGCAGAAATATAAATATGTTGTTGTTGCTGTTGTGGTTGGGTTTTTTTTTAAGCAAAATAATAAATGAGCCAGGCTATGACAACTCACTGCCTGAATTTCTACCTAATCGCATGCACATAAATGGGGCTAACTGAGGCTTGGAAGAGCCACCCAAGTTGGGAGCGCCATCATTATTGTGTGACATGCAATGACTTTTCTACCTGGGCTTGGTGACATAGACTTTGTTCTCTAGAATCTGTAAAAGGAAGACCACTGGTGACTTGTATGGAAACACTACAACTTAATAAGCTGTCTTGAATAAGGTTACAATCTCTTCAGAATAGGAGAATGCATTACCCTGAAGTGCCTCTATCTAGCACTGCCTTTTGTGTAAGTACAGCATGACTAGGTTATCAGCCAAAGAGTATGAGAAAAAGGCCTTACCAATAAGGAGTCACTCATGTGAAAGGGTCAGAGGAAGAAAGATCAAGGACTGTGTGTGGGAGGGACATCACAGACCTACGGCACAAAGACAGAAACAGGCATCCATTTATCAACTGCATTCCCCACCGTCATGGGGAGTAACTCATATCCTGTGACATTGCTTTCTGTCCTTGATTATCTCAAATACATGAAAATATTATCAATCAGCCTTTCTGAAAAATTCCAACTAATGAGCCACATTTCCTCTTCCTCCATTTGTCTGTGTTAGCAGTGTCATTGTAAACCTTCCTAAAATAGAAGCTAGCAAATTTCATAAAACATTTTTTGATGAGTGGCCCTCCCCACCTTCCGTTTCCTATTACTTCCATGTCTCTCCGAAGAAAAATAAATGAATTAATCAAAATTATTTCTAATTGATTATGCTTTGGTTACATACTGTGGTTTTATTTTAAGCTACCTTTCCCAATTGAGCTTATTTCTATAACAAACTAAAATAACTCTATTGCCAATATTAAGAACTTGGACACAAACATGCTCCATTCATTTTGATAACCTATTCACAGATATAAAGAAACATTCAAAGAGGTTAATCATTGTCACGAGAAGATCAGAAAAAAAATCATTTTCAAATGCAGTATCTGTTAAATGTTCTCGTGCCTTTAACCATTCCTCCAGCATTCCTGTTGGCCAGATTTAATTTGGTCAGTGGAAGCATTTGTGGAGGACCCCAGCAAAGCCTCTAGGAAGCAGAGAGGCCCTAGGGCAGTGGTTCTCAACCTTCCTAATGCCATGACCCTTTAATACAGTTCCTCATGTTGTGGTGACCCCCAACCATAAAATTATTTTCATTGCTACTTCATAACTCTAATTTTGCTACTGTTAAGAATCGTAATGTAAATATCTGATATGCAGGATGTATTTTCATTGTTACAAATTGAACATCATTAAAGCATAGTGATTAATCACAAAAACAATATGTAATGATATATGTGTTTTCCGATGGTCTTAGGCGACCCCTGTGAAAGGGTCGTTTGACCCCTAAAGGGGTCGTGACCCACAGGTTGAGAACCGCTGCCCGAGGGGGAAGAAGCTAGCTTTGTCTGAGATGCCAGCCCAGGCCTGCCAGTGGAAAGTCTGTAAAAGGACGTAGTGGGAAATTCCTAGGTGCAGAAATCCCAGCACAGGTAGTGTTTGCATAGCCTGCAGTGCAGGTGCACGATAAGGCAGGTTGCATAAGTAAAGCTAGAAGAATGTGCCTGTGCTGAGCAGCAAAAGGGAAGCTTCATGCGGTAGGGTAAAGTGTTTCTGGATTCTGATGGAGCCTCTTAACATGTAGACAAATGTCGGGGGTCTTGTTGGGAGACTCTCACTCTGGGCTGGCAGCTGCCCACCTGAGCACAGCCATACGCAAAAGGGAGGACACCAGGAATTGTAGGCCGGTGTCTTTAGAAAGAAAAACATCATACACAGAGAGTCTGGAAGCTTTTATTAAGCAACAGATCCACAGGTATTACTATAATCTAAAAGCAAAGCTTCGTTTAAAATCTACAACTGTAGAAAACCGTAGGTATGACTTCTAGATCCTCCCAAATCCAGCCATTTCAGAAATGACTCTAAAAATATGCCAGTTCTTTGGAAGAAATCTGGAAAAGCCCCTAATTACATTTGGGGATTTGGATGATGACGGGATGCAGAATAAAGAAAGACTCAGAGATCTTTGGGGTTGATCAGAGATGACCATATGGAGGAAGTGACTTAGGAATTTTATTGTGTCGGAAGCATACTGGCAGTGAGAGATGAAGACAGTGTGGCTGTCCATAGCAGGCATGGGCTGGAACAATCGCAAGCAGCTGGTGAGGCCACTTTATCCACAAATCAGCAAGGGAGCAGTTCTGCTCAGTCAGCCTTGTCATTGAAATTCTTGCTGCTCTGCGTCAGATGAGGGGCCCCAGGTTGTTCTGGGTCTGACTGAATTTCCTTTCCGAAGCAGGGTCTGCCCTTTTCCAGGAACCTACGGCCTCTCAGAGATAACACTTGCTTAGGAGAGACCCACAGGCGCCTGGGATTCGAGCATTTGGTCCATGGGTCTCGATCTTTAAATTCATATTTGGATGGGGATTCAGTTTGTCAAGAAGGTGGGGATCAGACATTGAAGAACGAAATGAATAATTTGCAATTCTCATAAAAGGATATGAGGGTGGGAGAAGCATATGACAGAGAAAAGCATCTGAAATGATAGAATAAATAGATTGAGGTAAAATAATAGGGTTTGGTTCACTCTTTAAATTAAAATCAACCAATTAGAAATGAAAGGTAAATTCTCTAGTCCTTTCTACTCACATACCTTCATAAGAAGCAGAGTAATCAAAAATGCATATGTTCTCCGTTGCAGTTATCAGAGAGAACCACCCCCCACATGGTAAATATAAATGTTTTAAAATGCGGCCTGTCGGTATAGATAGGGGAAAAGAGAAAAGGTCGGAGGCAAGCAGGACAGGGCGGCCTGCCTGTCCCAGAAGGGCAGCTTTATCAGGGCCCATAATTCAAGGAAGCTGGCACAGACTATCGGAGTTTAATGCTAATGGGCCCGCATTGAGTGACTACTTACTAAGCACAAGCGCTAGAGATGGGGAAATACCAAGATGAATAAAATGAGATTTCTCCCTGCTCCAGTTCACAATGTAGTGGGAGCCAGATCAGACTAGGAATAAGATAGAAGCAAACCCAGTCTGCAGGGTTGTAATAAACCAATGGTACAGATGCCAAACCATTTGTTCAGGAGGAAGCAATCTGCCCCAATGTAAGCCAAAGCTCAGCCCTGGCCAGTGTGCCAAGTGGACATCACTTGTGAATTCTGGGTTCCCATTTTAAAAACATCCAATCACAACCCCTCTTTGCCCTTTGGAAACCTGCAGCCCAGTGCTGAGCATCTCTGAAGCTTTCAGTATCTCAAGTCAAGTATGATGCCTAAGGGTACAGGCTCTGGGGTAAAAACCTCCCTGGATTCAAACTGTGGCTCCACCATCGATTAACTGTGTGGCCTTGGGCAAGTGTTTTCACCTTTCTGTGCCTCAACCGCCTTATCTATAAAATAGATACCTTAATCATAATATGCGGAGCTGAGAGAAGCAAGTGGGCCAACACTTGAAAAACAGGTAGAAGAGTGCCTAGCACATACTAAGCACTGACTAACTGTTAGCTACTTTGACTGTAGAAGCCCCTGATTAGGACGTCCTCATTAATCCTTATCAAGCAATTAACAGGAATGAGCAAGATGAGATACAGGTTTAAGAGGATGGAGGTAAAAAGAAGTAGAGTGAGAGGTTAAAAGAATAAGAGAAGACAAGTAGCTGGCTGTTTCTCAGTGCTGCTGGGTGCCTCCCACATTGGCAACTGTGGGCTGGGACTAGGGGGCAGGAAAAGGTTGCCTGGGGCCCAAAATGACAGGAAGCATTTGCTTGCTCTCAGGCTGTGCCAGCACAGGGCTGCCTAGAGGCCTCACTTGCCTCACTCTAGTTCTGGCTCTGCTTAGCATTTCCACTGGTTTCCCCCTAGGGTCAGTTCCTCGAGTTTCCCTGCCATTATCTTTGATGAAACAGAACTGGATATGGACAAATATGTGAGAGAAATAAAGAAAAATTAGCCAACTTGGTATTCACCAAACATCCTGTAAAGCTACATCCAGCGAAAGATCCCAAGAGTGATTGATGTCCACTCCCAGCACCTCTGCCCCATCGGTGACCCAGTCTACAACAAGCAGGGCCTAAGTCGGGACCCAAGCCTACCCACCCACACCCGCTAGAGAGCCGCCCATACAAGGGTGAGTCTGAGGCTGGGATTGGGAGGGATTGTTAGGTTGGCAGCAGTGTGAGGAAAAGAGTTATTGAGTCTCTTGGAATGGTTCAAGCTGGCCTCACTTAATCCTGTAGGATTTCCTCCACATGGATGCTTACCATAGCTAGAACCATAACCTCGAGCTTATAACCAGGAATCCATTCAATCAGAAAACACGGCTCATGTGCAGAGACGCCCCTTGCTTGGGAGCTATCTGAAATGTTTAGGCACCCCCTAGTGGTAAAGCCCAGAGGACCACCACCTGGGATACAAAATCCAGAAAGGTGATGATAAGAATGTTTAGAAATGTGCCTCTCCTCTCCCTGGTGCAAATGTACATGCCAAATGTTTGCTGTACCAAAGACCACGTCGCCTCATCTCTGATAGACAATATGGGGGGAGGATGAGGTGTTTGCCAGGCAAAGAGACCACACTAATTTCCTGCTTGTTTTCTCAAGTAAACTTCTGCTCCTTAATCAAACCTTCTCTTAAGCAGTTTCTGGGTCAGGGTAACAGACACAACCTTTGCAGATGCTGAGCTGGAAACAACCTGGAACCTCCCTGGAAATGAAAGAGGCTTCCTTCCCATTTCCTGGTCCACGGGCTACTATGGGACTGGAGGGAAAGCCTCAGGGCTGGCTCGGGCCCTGCAGGCTTCCCTGTGGATTGACCCATTACAACTTGGTTTCCAGGATGAGAGTGAGTCGTAGGTTTTACTCATATTCATACCTAATTGCAATTTACTATTACAGTAAATTTAGTTATACTAGTAAATATACTGATCACTTGAGGGAGTATTGCATTGCTGTTAAACTCACGGGCTCTGGTGCCAGATGGCCCAGAATCCAACCCCATCTTTATCAGTTACCAGCTCTGTGATCTGAAGAAAACTACACGTTTCTGTGCTTCTGTTTTCTGATCTATAAACAGGGATAATATTAGCAACTACTTAATAGTCTTATTCAGAGGATTAAATGAGTTAACATATGTAAAGCACTTAGAATAGAAGCTGACACATTGTAAGTGCTGTGGTGTTAGTTATTATTGTTGTTCTTGTTGTATGTGCTAAGCATAGAAATTATTATCATTATTAATGCATTATTATGTACATCACCTTCTTTAACCGCTTCCACAATCCTATTATGATCTCCTTTATACAGATGAGAAAACTGAGGCAGAAAGATGTCACACAAAGTGGCTGTGCCAGATAGGGCCCTCGTATATGCAAACACAGGAGCTCAGGGATTTGTCAGGTAAACTAGCCATCTAAATCAATCTATAATAATAAAAGCATAATATGCAAATTAGACCAAACATCCTTCTGGATGACCTTCAGATCAAGTGGTGGCTGCAAGGGAAGCCTAGGTCCCGGGTGCCAGAGGGAAGCCGGTAGCCAGGAGAAGGAAGGCCTACTCTTGAATGAATTGCATGCGCTGGGCCTCTAGTATGTATAAGAAAGTACTCAGATAGAAATCTGAATAGGGTATTGTGTGGTTGATTAAAAGGGAAGATCAACAGGACAAGGGGGTGTCAGGAAATACTTCATTGAGGACGAAAAGCTCAATAAAACATGGACAAAAAGGGCAAGAAAAGTACAAACAGAAGGAACATCTTGAGTAAAGGCAAAGATGGGTGAGGCAGCAAGACAGGTTCTGGAACCACAGTGAGTGTGGGTTTGAGAGTTGGAGAAAAGAGGAGGCAGATGGCAGAGGGCCCCGCATGCCAGGCTGCACTCCTGGACCAATGGGCATGGGGGCATGGCAAACCATCCGAGGCTCTTTATTAGGGCGTGGCCCTAGAGAACCAGAAAATCCATTTGTCTGGTTTTTCTTTTTACAATAACTTTTTAAAATCTTGATGTGGGTGAGTAATTTTGATTTCCTTTTTGGGCTACACTGGCCCAGAGATTTAGAAGTGTGGGTGGTCAGCATCTCTGCATCACAGGTCATTTTGCTAGTTGTTTCTGACCGATTCTAGCCTGGTTGGTTGGAGATAAAAGTGGAAATGAAATAGAGAAGATGAACAAAATTACTAGCTGCCATTTATTCCTCCTCCCAGCAGGCTGAATGAAAGCTACATAATGCACAGTTTTCCCTTAAAAGGTTAGAACTAAGGTTCTAAGTTAACAATGGCTCGTAGCTTCTGTTATGTTTCTACTCAACACTATCACAACCTAACTTGTTCACTGGTACACATGCATAGTACAATTTTAGGATCAAGGGATCTGCCCATAAGGACTTTACAAGCTTATCAGTCAAGGTCAAAATTAAAAATAGAAGAGATTGGACATCCATTGCTACCTGAAACTCAGCACGCCATCATCCCAAGGAAGGGAGCTTTCCCCTGGTTATCCTAAAAAGAGACCTGAGTGCCACTTAGATTTTCCATAACTGTGTCCAGTGGTCACCAGCAAAATAGTGGAGGTGCAGATGACGGAGGTACTTAGGATTCCAACCGAGCCTGGCATACCACACCACATTCCAGAGCCTTATGATTAGCCAGGGAGGTGACAGATTCAGGCGTCATTGCCTTTCTCCACAAAGTAAAGATCCATGCAAAGATTGCGGTGAAAGGGTGAAAAGCACTAACCTGTTTTTAATTGTATGAGTATGGCTGATAGCAATAGTAGGATGGTGATGAGCTGGGATTCCAGAATAGTCATTGACAATAAGGTTTCTCCTGTCTTTAACATCCACAGTCGCCCTCAACCCTAGCTGAACATTCGCCCTCAACCCTAGCTGAACATTAGAATTACCTGGAAAGCTTTAGACCTATTAAATCAAAATATCTGCAGGAGGGGGCCTGGACTTCAGTGTTTTTGTTCCAAAATATTCCTCTATAAATAGATGTCAAATATGTGATAAGATATGTAGGCCATTCTGATAGTGACAGTATCTTTCTCTTCCGAACAGGAGTGTAACGTGATGGAAAGTAAGTGCGAAGACCATGAGCTCGCCAGCCTCCTCTATAAACCGAGGTCCCTGCTTTTTCACTTACCAGTTGCACGGACAAGTTACTTAACCTCGTTGAGTGTGGCTCCTTCATTTTCAAAATGAGAACAATGTGACCCCTTTTAAGGATTGTGGTGGCAACTAAATGCATGTGTAGCACTTGGCATGGAGTAAGTACCAAAACTAGCAGTAATAATAACCATCACTAGAAAATAAAGTACAGTGAAGAATCAAGATGTGTAGAGAGGCCTAGGCACTGCTACTAACAAGATATGAGAATTACAGCCTCACCAGGCAAATGGCTTAAACTCTCTGGGTCTAATTCCTACTGAAATTTCCTCAAATTGGAAAATTTTACCTGGCTGTTCTCTGAGCTGACTGTCATCTCTAACATTCTGTTGTATTCAAAGAGCAGCAACAGGCTGAAAGGACAAAAACCCCTCATCAGGAACTTAGTGATAGTGTTGTGTGGGGACAGAGGAAAAGAACTGGAAGAAAAGATAACAGAGCTTGGCCCTTCCCTGACAACATCTGAAATAGTTGTCAACATCCCTTCTCCAGTTCCAACCAATGATTGCATCTATTTGCCCCAAGTTCATCTGGTCTAGTTACGTACTTATCAAGCATCACCAAGTAGTAATCTAGCAGTGGGGATATGAAAAGTGCTTAACTAGAAATCAAAAAAGCAAATTCTACCTGTTGTTCCCAAAACCAACTGGATGGAGGTCACAACTTCTCTGTGACCTCTACAAAATGGGAATGACAATATCTATTGTTAAATAACAAAAATTTAACTGAGCAAATTTGAAGATGTATGTGACTGACTTTATTCGACGATTCATGAATAGGGCAGCATCCTATCTAGCAGATAGAAAGGAGCCATAAGGAGCTGAAAAATGGAAGGCAGAGGGGACAGGGACAAAGAAAGAGTGGATTAGCTCATCTTCCCTTGGGGCGGTGGTTCTCAACCTTCTGGCCCTTTAAATACAGTTCCTCATGTTGTGACCCAACCATAAAATTATTTTCGTTGCTACTTCATAACTGTAATGTTGCTACTGTTATGACTCGTAATGTAAATATCTGATATGCAGGATGGTCTTAGGCGACCCCTGTGAAAGTGTCTTTCGACCGCCAAAGGGGTCACGACCCACAGGTTGAGAACCGCTGCCTTGGGGGATGGAAGAGGTCTATCAGACAGATTACCTCACTAGTCCTGACTGGGATATTCCAGATTGACTAGGTAAAGCTCACATTTCTGGGAGAGGCTGAAACTGCAGTTAGGTTACTGTAGAGATAGAACAAGAGCAAAGCAGACATACGGACACTTTTGACAACCCAATATGGAGTCACTATCAGCATGACAGTTATGTCAGGTGCCATGTCAGGACTGAGGTAATTGGGTGTAGCACAGTGCCCTTAGGAGGGGCCAGGAACCACAAGCCTGAGCACTCCCATAAGGGACTCCATCTGGATATGGGTGGGACCTCCATCCCCTGTAGGCTATAAGAACTCAGAGCTCAACCACCAATTCTCAAGCTGGCTGTACCACTGTCATGCTCGGAGCCCTGCCAGACCTCCACTCCACAGGACATGCCACCATTGTAGCCACCTGGCTTGAGACTGATGACACCCGTCTCTCCACCTGAGATGCCACCAGTGCCTGGGACTTCATGCCCAATGCTTGCTCTGCTCACTTCTTTTGTGTAAGTGCCCCTCTCTGTGTATAACCTGAGTATGACTCTATTGGCTTATTGAGGAGGTCTTTCCAAATAAACCTGGCATTGTGGAAACACACAAATGTGTGTAAGTGACTCCTTTCGGCTTGTCATATATTGGACAGTTATATATTAAGTCTTGGTTTGCTGATGTGGGGCTCAATATAAGTGACTCCATTTGGGATCTGTTGTCCTTCCCCTCCCCCCTTTAATACTACCTTCAACATAGTTCCAAGCAATCTTGGGAAGGTCACTGATTTCAACTTAGTAAAATGAACTTTAGGCCTTCTGGAGTATCTGAGGAAAAGAAAATGGAGGCACTCTGAATCAACTTCAGACAGACGTTTAATGACCAGAAATGTACACAATTCCATTTAAATGAGATCTTCAATTTTTTAAAATACCATTATAAACTAGAAAGTTGATAGCTGTAATGTCAATTAAAAAAACTGAAAGATCAACATAGATAATCTATCTAATAATAGAGGAATATGCAAATTGTCTTGGATGCTGTCACAGTAACAGTAATGACCAGCAGGCTGCCTGGGGCAACAAGGCCAGCAGGGGGGTTAGTGAGGGATGACCAAACGACTCAATAGCAGGCTGCGTGGGGCAACCAAGATAGCAGGAGGACAGTTGGGGGCAACTAGGCCAGCGGGGGGGGGGGGGGGCAGTTAGGGGCGATCAGGCAGACAGGCAGGTGAGCAGTTAGGAGCCAGCAGTCCCCGGATTGTGAGAGGGATGTCCGAATGCCGGAGGGCCTAAACCGGCGAGGTGGGACATCTCCCCGAGAGGGGCCCAGATTGGAGAAGGGTGTAGGCTGGGCTGAGGGGACTTCACCCACACACACATGAATTTTGTGCACCGGGCCGCTAGTTTACAATAAAAAGAGAATGTATAAGCATCATGAGCAGGCCCTCCAAGAGCTTCAGATTCCATTCCAGGGTTCTCCAGGTTCCCTTGTACTCAAAGCTAGCCCTCTAGTCCACCACAGCCTAAGGAATGTATTACTGGTAAATTTACATGCATTATCAAGAATACAAAATGGTCCTATTATTATATAAGCAGCCACAGTTTAAAAAGGCTGTCAGTCAGCTGCCTCCAGGCTTGAGAGCATCTAATTTGTTGGCAGATAGAATATTCCAATCTGTTTTTTCCTGTCATGTTTTTGATAAACATTATCATAAGCCAGGTGCCTTTTTGAGTTGTCACCTTGTCTCGGGCACCTGCCTTATCCATCAAGTGGAGTACCTATTAAGAATTGGGAACATTTTTTCCGCAGCTGATTCGCCAAGCTAAATAAACATGTAAATTCATTTTAAGTTCAACTTTCCATTATTTTTTCCAGCTGCTAATAGAGGGAACAGAGTCAGTAATGTGTTATGAATGGATGATGTGTGAGGTTGTCTTAACGAAAACCACATGTCCATGGAGATTTTTCAGCCAACAAATATGAGAATTCTGACCATTTTAAAACATCCACAACATATCCCCAAAAGTGCTAGATTGTACCTAATAATTCTGAGAGTTTATTTATAAATATAAAACATCGTTCTTTTAGAAGGAGAATTTTTTAATGCACCTGCAATCAGAGCCAAGTACCCTTGAGAGTCACAGGATGCCTCCCCGTGTGAATCTCAGCACCTGACCATGACCTCATCTCCCTTAAATGCCCCAAACCAGGGCATTCTCCCAGAGGAAGAACCGAGTGTCCTGTGCAAATACTTCTCAACATCCTTTATTTCAAAATGAATGGGAATGAGAATAATGTCTATAAGTTTGGACTTACTAGATTCTTTTAAAAGAAGAGGAATTAGTGCTTTCAATCTACCCAGCCATTCCCTTCCCCCTAAGTACAATCCAAACTTAAATCATGTGAACTATAGCATCATGCTTAAAACAAGTTTTCACTCTGAGCAAAATGAGCTCTGTGAAATGAGAACAACTCGCCAGAAAGGATGAGAGAGAGGAATTAAGGAATCAGAGTAGGCTGAGGGGAAGTGTCCATGTCTACACCATTATAATGATTAGACAGCTTTCTGTCAATGGAAACTCTAAAAAACTTGGGTGGAGGGTTCTGTTGAATGATTAGGGGTTAACACTCCCCCCACCACACACACACACACACACACACACACACACACACACACACACACACACACACAATGCTGGAGCTGAATGTGATAGGATCCTGATAACTCCTCCCTTTTATAACAAGCTCCTCATTGAGTGCAGACTCATACTGAACACTGGGACAGGATCCAAGTGAACACCGTGATGTGGAAAGAAGAGCAAAGGTGCAGAGATTCCTGTCGAGGCAGAAGCCAAGTGTCATTTCCCAACATGCCTGCAATGAGGCACCGGGTAGACAGTTTGGCAGATATTCAAAGTGCTCTGGCTCTGCAGGTCCCTGCCAACTTATGTGCTGAAGAAGAATTGTGTTAATAAATAGAAAATGTGTGTAAAGGAAAAGAATATTACACCACAGTAAGTGCCACTCTGCTCTGAAGCCAGCAGAGTTTGGTCTTCTGTAGGACTGGGTGGGGGACTGAACCTTAGGAATAAAGCACAGTTCCATGAGGCACACTCTATGCTGACTTCCTTGCCTTTTCATTGGCCAGGTGACCTGAACTGACCAGTCATTCACTGCCTCCATCTACAAAAGCTTATGGAATATCTAAAATGCTGCAGGCATAGTGTTCCTGGCCTGGTCCTAGAGTCTAGACCCTAGGACTGCAGAAACAGCTGTAGGCCCAGTTCTCAGCCTCAGTGTCGCCAGAGAGGACACTGTTCTGCCTGTGAGTAATTAGAGATGAGATCTGCCCTGATGGCAGCAGGAATATGTAGAGGCTTCTTGGAGGAAAGGCTGTCTACACACCCTTCTCTGAAAACTGGCCGCTCCCCAAAGGCCCTGGGGAAGGGATGGAATGTCCTCTGGCCACAGGTGATGGGATCCAAGCTAGAAATGGGACCCATGGTGAGCTAAGAGATCCTTTGTCTTGAGAATTTGAATCATAATCCTGAGACATGATCCTGGGCCTTGTACTTAGAGATCCAAGAAGCTGGGCTGGAACAGCCTTTTCCTACCACAT
>NW_005871438.1:209078-232906 GCF_000147115.1 Myotis lucifugus | reverse complement strand
CCACGGTGAGGTCCTTGTGTTATGGGAGAAATCGTGAATGGTCTTTCTCCGTTGCTAGCGAGAGTGGGGTTTTGGGGGTACCACTGGAATAAGAATTTCCAGAGGCCCCCCTGGGAGAATGAGATGTAGTAGAAAGCTTTATTTGCATGGAATTACATCCCTCGGTTTCTCAAGTCCCATTTCCCTTAATCCAGTCCTGGAAGAGGTGCAGCTGGGGATTCAGCAGAGCTAAATGCAAACCCAGCATGGAAAGTTTCCGTTCTGTGGTGGAGCTGGGTTCCGTACAGCATTAGGCTAGTTACAGTCCATCAGTCCATTGTGTGGGGGGTCCACATGGCTGTGGACCATGTGGGCGAATGCAGGGAAGCCAAGAGAGTATAGCCCCTGCAACAAGAGTCCCAAGAGTTTAAACCAAGAAAAAGAACTCCTTTGTTTGGGAGTTTAAGTATTTCAAATCTTCCCACTCTTGCAGTGGCCACGCCTACTCTGGCCAATGACCTATTCCCAGGTGTGAATGACAGAAAAGTACCTTCCCTATGTCACCTAGACTTTACTGGGCATGCGTCTACTCTTCCCCTGTCTAGACCCTTCCCCACCAAGGATCTGCAGAGAATAGACTGGTGGCTTTGCAGCTTCCTGGCAAAGCTGCACAAATGGCATGCCGATAAAATTCAGCCTTCCCTTTGCTCCTTGCTGTTAATTAATAACTGGATTAATTTACAGCAGTATCAGTTTGACTTGGGCTAGACTGAGTGAGCCAAGGGGCTCTTTAAGTGAGCTAAAGCTGATAGCGCTGTGGGGGTGGGGAGAGGAAGGCTGGTCCTGGGAGCAGGTGTTTAGGGCCAGGAGGCTGGACACAGATCTGTCAACCTTGCAGTTCCATTCCATTCATCTCAACAAGCAGTCCTGGGGGGCCTCCCAATAGGCCTCTGGCATTCCCTCACCCCTGCCTTGGGCACAGAGGCTCTCTTCACTGCCCAGCATAGAGGACACAGTGTGTGGCTGAGAAACAATTTTTTAAATCCTTGCAATAAAGCATGGCTCTTATGACCTTGGCCTCATTTATTCCAGTTTCCAACTACTGTCACTTTCATTTTCTCTAAAGAGCTCTAGAAGTGTTACCTGGTGGGAGCTTCCAGAGCAATGAATCAGCACACAGTAATCAGTCCCTCTGCGAATTCTAAGAAGCTGTTCTTTTGAACACTCTGCTGGTACTACTCCATACGATGCTGCCTTGGGAGTGCTCAGAAGCTGCTTTTAAATCTTGAATATTCGTTTTCCACTTGCTATATATATCAGTCTTGTTCTCACAGTTATAAACTCCTTGAGAGCAAGGACTATATATTGTTCTTTTTTTAAAAAGCCTTAATATGTTGCAAGAATAAGTCCTTCATGAACAAATGACAACAGGGTTCTCAGTGCTCATCAGCCTGTCAGAACATACACAGATGACTTCAGCTGGCCCATTCTTTCCCCCACAAGCCCCTCCTGCTCTCCACCCCAGGGCAGGACTGAATGTTAAGGCCAGCTTCTCAGCACAGGAAGAGAGGCCTTAGGGATCAAAAAGACCAACCCATATTGCAGAAGAGAAAACAAAGGCCCAGGAAATTTCACCCCCTCCACACCATCTGGCTAGTGAGTGGCAGTCTCCCTTTCTACTGGCCCCTGTGGCTTTACCAAACAGGTGGTTCCCTTTTGCTTTATGATAAAGAGGTGGAAGCCAGTCTGATGGTTACCTTCCTCTGCTTTTTGGAAGCCGTGGGGAGCCTGGCTTCTGATATGTGTCCCGCCTGTGTTGTCAGATGCTTATTAGCCTGGCCCCTCCATGTTGGCTTGGCTCCTGGTCACAGAGTCCAGTCGATCACTGACCTGAGATTACTGGGCACAGGACTTCTCAAGACTTTTCTGATTTAAACCCCTTCCCTCCGCATCTCTCTTCATCACGGCCTCCAATAAAACAGCTCCAAGATTCATAGAACAAGGTGAACTCCCTCACTCCAGCTTCCTTGTTAGAGTTTGTTCCGGCTCCCTGACATCAGCCAGGCACACACCACAGCTTAAACATCAGCTCCTGGGGGTGGGTGTCACAGAATCAGTTGTTCTCCCAAGTCTGACCTCAGAAGAGGCACATTATGCAAACAGGTACACGATGAACAATTTGGCAGGAGTTTAGTTAGCTCGGTTCATGGAAACTCTTGCCAGCCTCCATGCAGAGGAAGTAGTGTTTTAATTAATGGGAAATGTATGTGAGCCCCTCTCAGGAAACAGGGCTCAGAAGAGTCACGGTATGCGGCACCTTGGGGGTGTTTGTGAAGGAAGAGGTGAGGATAACACAATCTCTCCGTCCCTCCTCCCCACACTATGAGACACTTTCCTTTTCGTTGTCTTCCTCTGAGGCAGAAATGAATCCTTTTCAGAGTATTCAGCACCAGCAGAACCCACCTCTGCAGTGATGCGTAGCCACTGTGACTGCAGACACAGGTTCTAAACACAGTGATCAGAGGCCTGGGCTTCCTGCCTCTGACCCTTCCTTCCCCAGGTGTTTCTCCTCTATTAGCTTCCCCTCCACTAGCCCCTCACAGAGCTGTGGCTTCTCTGTGAACAACCAACCAGACTCCGGCCCTGATCACACGGAATGAAAAGTGCGGCTTCATGTCTGTCTCTCCCACAAAACTGTGTTCCTTTAGGACACAGCCTGGCTATTCATTGGCCCATATTGTGGGATGATTCAACATGTTGAATAAATAGATGAAAGAATGAATGAATTGAACTCTCAGATAAGTTCTGATAAACTCTGGTTAAAGTGAAAATGATCACTGGGTCCAAGTGATACTTAGGATATTTGCGTTCTA
Source organism: Myotis lucifugus (assembly GCF_000147115.1). Taxonomy (NCBI): domain Eukaryota; kingdom Metazoa; phylum Chordata; class Mammalia; order Chiroptera; family Vespertilionidae; genus Myotis; species Myotis lucifugus. The sequence goes on along the minus strand of NW_005871438.1, from coordinate 230,054 downwards.
AAAGCCTTTCACCAAAGGAATTAGAGAATTTTAAGCATCAGGTAGTTAGGAGGGAGAGGAGTTTGGGGAAAATTCAGTGACACATCATGGGCAGAAGAAGAACAAGAGGAGCCCTCAAGCCCAGGGTACAGATGAAAAGGTGACACATTGTCTGTAGAGAATATAAAAGCAGTAAGAAATCTGACCAAAATCAGTTTACTTTTATTATTACTTTTATTGTAAAATTACTTTTATTGTAAAATACCCCTCACCTAAAAAAAACCTTTAATTGGTTTAAGTTTCAAGCAATTGCTGCAGTTTATTGCTAATATTGATAATATGTGTGTCATATGATCACATTTTTGTAACTTATGCTTTAATACATATTGTATTCTATATATAATTTAATTCAGAGAAATCCCGGTTATATAACTGCCCTGTAATGCCAACATAGTTACACATGTTCCTTTGGAGAGTAAGTTTCTCCCAGTTCAGAATATCTTGTGTTTGCTTTGGGTAAAGTTCATGTCCGCAATCTCCAAGGTACTACGTGTTCTTGCATTTAAACAGTATGTTATAAATAAACAGTGATAGCACAGTGATTTCAAAGATGGATTTGAATTTCAATCCTGTCACTCTATTTGACAACCTGTAGGAACTTTTTAAATTTTGTTTAATATTTCAATTTTAAAACTGTGAAACAGTGAAAACTATGTAGTATAATTTTTTGTAGGTGAAAACTTCAATTCATACATGAAATATTTTACTGAATATTAATATTCTCTTTTAATATATAATTTATTCAGTTTAATTGATAATTGCTTTGAAGTTACACAATGAGTTCTGGAAAAACAATATTAGTGATATTATTTCATAGGTGCTTAAATTATACTTTTGTAGATCTTTCCATTTTGTTACTTTTTTTTGTAGTGTAGTATTTCTTTTTAGGCCTTATTTATTTCCCTAGCCTGGATATATAAGCAATGTTCACGAAAAGAGAAATTTTATGACATTTCTTTTCCAGGCATTATTCTTCTTCTTTTAATTTTGTTGTATAAAGGAGGCAGTTAAAATATGATCCACTCCAAATGACAAATATAAGAGAATGAAGATGGCAGCATAGGTAAATGCCAGTACTCGCCACCTCACACAACCACATCAAAATTACAACTAAAATACAGAACAATTATCATTCAGAACTGCCTGAAAGCTGGCTGGATGGAAGTCCTGCAACTAGAGAAGCAAAGAAGAAAGTACATCGAAACTGGTAGGAAGGGTGGAGGCACTGAACAGGCTAGTTCAACACCCATGTGTGGCATACTTTTAATCAGGAGAGATATCTCAGCTGCAGTGGCCTCCCATGTGGAGCAAGGGATCCCAGCCTCACACCAAACTCCCAGTCCAGGGTCCCAGAGCTGGGAAGAAAAGTCCCTATGACTTCAGGCTGTAAAAACCAGCGGAGATTGTGGCTGAGTGACACAGAGGATGCTGGAGATCCAGGCAGTTCCTTTTACAGGGCCGGTGCACAAAATTACATAGATATGCTCCCTCTGAGCTCCAGCACTGGGACAGGGCTCAGGGAGATTTAGGGACATATGAAAAGGAACTTAATTGCCTGGCATTGGAGCAAGAACTTAGGGGTGACTTTCGCCCAGATAGGGGTGTTTGCAGGGGTCATTGTTCCTGTGCTGAGACCTTCCCCATTGCAGAGCTGACTGACAATCATATCTGAGTTTTCATCAGCCTGGCTCACACTATTCGATCCATCCTGGTGATTCCCGGAGACCCTGCCCCATCCAATTTGCAGCCCAACCCAAGCTGTTTGCAGTGGCTTTTCCATATGAATTGACAGTCCTGGCTGAGGCTTCAGAATTTCCTTAAATCTCTCAAATGAACAGCAGTTAGCATCAGCATGCTTTGTATCTAGCAATAAGAGGTCCAAGAAGCTTGGCCTCACCTGAACACTTCCAACCCCAACAGAAGTAGCAGCTATCTGAAGATTGCTCTGTAGTTCCTGCCAGGTGGCTCCAGGCAGTGGCTGACTTTGCACCTCTCAGGAGGCTCCAGAGCCAGTGCACCCAGTGGACAGCTTCAGACCATACCAGATTACAACTCTACACATCAATGAGCAACACACTCAAGGGGAAGACTCAGTAAGCATCAAACCCCACTGAAGCAAGTCCTGCTCCAGAAGAGTGTCTCCTGCACAGCAGCTCTTCTACTATAGTCACAGCTGGTTCTCACAGCCAGTTTGGCCTGGAGGTAATTTCCTTTCAGTAATGACAACAGCAATCAAGACCCAACTACTGTGCACACAGCCCACACAGGGGCACACCTAGAGTACCCAGCTCAGGTGACTGGGGAGGCTGAGCCACTGGACTTTACAAGACACCTGCTACACAAGGCCACTCTACCAATTCCAGGAGACATAGCAGCTCTACCTAATACATAGAAACAAACACAGGGAAGCAGCCAAAATGCAGAGACAAAGAAACATGTCACAAATGAAAGAACAGAAGCAATCTCCAGAAAAAGAAGGAAATGAAATGGAAGCAAACAAACTACTAGATACAGAGTTCAAAACAATAATTATAAGGTTGCTCAAGGATCTTAATAAGAGCGTCAAGGAACTTAGTGAGACTTTCAAGGATCTTAGTGAGGATTTCAAAGACATGAAAAAGGACCAGTCAGTAATTAAGCATACTAGTACACTAACTGAAATAAAGAATAATTTACAGGGATTAAACAGTAGAGGATTCTGAGAATCAAATCAATGATTTTGAATATGAGGAAGCAAAAAACACCCAATCAGAAGAGCAAAAAGAAAAAGAATCCAAAAATATCAAGATAGTGTAAGGAACCTCTGGGACAACTTTAAGCATACCAACATTCACATTATGGGGGTGCCAGAAGGAGAAGAGAGAGTAATATATTGAAAACCTATTAGAAGAAATAATGACAGAAAACTTCCCCTATCTGGTGAAAGAAATAGACTTACAAGTCCAGGAAGCACAGAGTCCCAAACAAGAGGAACCCAAAGAGTCTCGCACCAAGACACATCATAATTAAAATGCCAAAGGTTAAAGACAAAGAGAGAACCTTAAAATCAGCAAGAAAAAAAGCAATTAGTAAGGTGAAATAAACGATAAAAAAATACAAAAAATAAAATGCAATAAATACATATCTATCAACAATTGAATCTAAAAATAAAAATAAAATAGAACCAGAGGCATGGAAACATGGAACAGACTGCCAAATTTCAGTGGGAAGGGGGAAGCGGGGCCAGGAAGAGATTAACCAAAGAACTTATATGCCTATATGCATTACCTATGGACACAGACAATAGGGTTGTGAAGACTTGGGGTGGGATGGGAACCAGGTGGAGGGGGGCAGTGGGGAGAAATGGGGAGACATCTGTAATATTCTCAACAATAAATATTTTTTTAAAAAGAACCCATGAATGAACTTAAGTCATTCATGCTTTTAAAAAAAAAAAGTCAAATATACCAGTAATGTCACTGGGGAAATCCAGGGCACTAAAATCATCCATTAAGCAATGCTCCCACTTGGGCCACCAATCAGGGCCGACGTGTGGGGCAATTGGTGGGGCAATGAGGAGGGGGCCACTGGCACCCACCTTGGCTGGCCTGGGGCCTGCAGGCTGAGGGCAGCTCCTGCATTGAGTGTCTGACCCCTGGTGGTCAGTGCACATCATAGCAACCAGTTGTTCTGCCATTCGGTTGATTGCATATTAGGCTTTGATTTTTACTTTTTTCATAACATTTCTCACTATCTGAAATTCTCCTCCTCCTCCTCTTTCACCTCCTCCTCTTCTTCCTTTCTCTCTCTCTCTCTCTCTCTCTCTCTCTCTCTCTCTCTCTCTCTCCTTCAATTCAAATATGACCTCAGGAGAACAGAAACTGTGTTTGTCTTTGTAATGTAAAGAACATTTTTTGAATTATTTATTAATTAAACAACCTATACCTAAGGCAGATTTCTATTCCAGTCTGGAAATGCTGACCCTCTTTATGGTACTTGGAGCCAGAGTGGGTCGACCTTCCCCTGTAGGCTGCCAAGGTTCTGCACCCTTTAATAAAGTCACTATTTTTGGTCATGGTGCTATGATATTTCAAGTCACGTTGCTAAGGGCAACATACCTTTGCTTTTCCATCTTCATCTACTCCTTTCAAAAAGAGTACAGAAAAGATCTTTTAAAAGTTCAGGTGTGAAAAGTCCCCAGAGGAAGAAAAATGCCCCCAAAGTAATTATAAAGATCTAGTTCCACAATGTGAACAATTTTTTTTAACTAACACATTAGCAAGTGTTAAAGGTATTTAGTCATTTTAAGAGTTTATTATGGGGTTCTTGGGAGGGAAAGAATCTTAAAGACATAAAGACATAGGAAGACAGAGTTCCAGGCTCTGTGATTTGTTACAAGCTATTTGGGAGAGTAGGAAGGCCCGTGGGTAGCTTATCACAGCACTCTTAAGGTGAGGTTGGCAGCGAGACCCTAGGTTTGACAATCACTGATTACTTCCTCTCCCACATGCCCGCATTCAATCTCCAATTCTTACAGATTAAACTCCAAACTCTTTCTCAAATCTAACCCTTACTATCTATTTATTAACCAACAGACTTTTGGTTTCCCTGACTTTAATATTGATCCCAGCCCTCAATCCATTCTACCTAAGGCCAACAATCAGACCATATCCTTCACTGTATAAAATGCTCCAACAGCTCCTCTTTGCCTAGAAAAGAAGGTTCAAACTCCTTAATGGGCCATAAAAAGGCTCTCCAGGATGCAACTGCCTATTTCTTGCCCCTCGTGTTGCTCTTTATAAACCCAACTCTTGTAGTTCTCTGAACACTTGGTGAGATTTTTCACTGCTGTGTCTATATAGGTCAACTTTATGCTCATAATGCCTTTACCCAACCTTCTATTAACTGGCTAATTCCTACTCTCCTTTTAAAACTCAATTTAACTGTTCCCTCCTCCTTGGAAACACTCCTCACCCAGTCAGAATTAGTTTCTGCCTTTCTGTATTCCCAAAGACTCCTCTGTTATTCTCTGTAGGGTGTCCAATTGCAATAATGTGTATTAGGACCTATTAACCTTATTAGACTGTGGAATTCCTAAGGTCAGGAACTATATCTTATTCATCTTTATCTTAATGCCTAGAACAGTATCTGGCACATAGTATTTAATGAGTGCTTGTTGAATAAATTAATTAAGTAAATGAATATGTGAATGACAAAATAGTTTTTTCAACTTAAGTATACATTAGAAAAATCTAAAAGTAAGTTATATTTATTATGCATTTGAAGAAATGCTTTAATGTAAAAATGAAGTCATAAGAGCATGAGATCACCATGGTCATTTTAAGGAAAGTTGGCCCAACAGCATGCCCAACCCCTCCTAGCCTGGCTTTCTCAAGTGCCAAGAAGAGACTCCTTGCCCCAACTTGTGCATGGAGGATGTTTTTCTCCAGGGTTGCTTATTTAGCACTTCTCATGGGCACTGAAATAACTTTTTACTGGGTCTGTTTACACCTAAGTTCAGAGCAAAAATAGAGACAAATGAGCTTCAGACAGGACATGCTTGTTTTGGAATTTACTGAAATCATAGTCTTGATCTACAAACTTCTAGGAATATCTATGTGGTTCCAAGACATTAACATTATCTGTTTCTGGGGAGAGCTTTTCAACCTATACACATCCCATGTCCTCCTTCAGTCCCATTAGCTATCTACCTCCCTCCTGCCCCCCACTTCTACACTTACTTGACTCTGAGAGGTTCTCAGGGTTAAGAACATATATTTCCTTATATTGTTTTAATTGATTTCAGAGAGAGGAAAAGAGAGGGAGAGAGATACAGAAACATCAATGATGAGAGAAAATCATCAACTGGCTGCCTCCTACACGCCCCCTCCTGGGGATCAAGCCTGCAACCTGGGCAAGAACATATCTTTTGACAAAGCTTCCAATACTCAAATATGTTTCAGCCAAACATAACGCACCTGGACAGCTGATCAGACTATCCTTCCACTCACGAAGTGCTGGTGCTATGGTCAGAGCAGAGGCAGCAAAATTTTTCCAGGACTGGATACCATACTTTTCCTCTTATACAGATCAGCCCAGCATTTCTGTAGTGTTTTCCTAAGAGAACAATAAGAATTAGGAAGAAATAACATCGTGGATCTGTGGAAAGGACACTATCAGATGCTGCAAGAAAATGTGAATTAGAGCCCAGCTGGTGTTGCTCAGTGGTTGAGTGTTGACCCATGAACCAGGAGATCACGGTTCAATTCCCCGTCAGGGCACATGTCCGGGTTGTGGGTTTGATCCCCAGTAGGGGACATGCAGGAGGCAACCAATCAATGATTCTCTTTCATCACTGATGTTTCTATCTCTTTCTCCCTCTCCCTTTCTCTCTCTGAAATCAATAGAAACGTTGATTTAGGGAATTCTACACCAATGAGAACAGACTTGTCTTCTGAAATTGCATAGCCCCAAATAGGGTTTCTCCTGGCCAGGACCATGCCAAGAATATGCCTTGTAACACCTAGCCTGCAGCCATGTGGTAAGGGCACACTTTTAATCTGTAATAAAGGTCCCCAAAGGCAGAGGGGAAGGGAGGGAAACAGAGAATAGTGATAGAAACTGCCACCTGTACTCCTTTAATAAGGTTGGGATTAGAAGAAAATTGTGCAAACAGTGTAATAGAACAAAGCTATTGTAGACAGGCATTGCCCTCATAACACTCCTAGTGCCTCTGAATGTCTAGAAACTCAGCTGGCAAGATGTTTCAAGAATATCCCAGACCTCTCATAAAAACAAACAAACAAACAAAACCTTTTATTTGTTAGTCATTTATTTATCTGACAAACATTTATTGAGTTCCCTACATGTCAAGCACCTGGCTAAAAGACTGTGTCCCTTTTGTTTACTACTAGATTCCTAACACTTAGTATAGCAACTGGCATACAGTAGATGCTCCATAAAATGTCCAAATAAATTTAAATGAAGAACTGAGGAGTTCTCCAGACATTTTACCAGTGAAATTTGTAAAAATAGTTTTTTAAAGTCATTCAAGCCCCTGGGGATGGTCTTAAAGGCATATGTAAATGAGAGAACATCCTATCTAATAATAGACAAACATGGTAATTGACCGTACCTTCGCTATGCCTCCCATCGGCTAATTGGCACGATATGCAAATTAACTGCCAACAAAGATGGCGGCTAATTTGCATACTGCAGGCAGGGCGGGACAGCGCCATCCCACCTGCCCCACCGCCATCTGGGCCTGCTATTTGCAACCAGGGGCGGTGGGGCAGGACAGCGCCATCCTGCCTGCCCTGCCGCCATCCGGGCCTGCTATCTGCGACCCGGGGCAGCGGGCATCCATGTGCGACCCGACCCAGGGCGGCCGGGTGGGGCAGCAGTGATCGGCGGCCTGCCCAGGCATCCCGTGTGCGAACCGACCCGGGGCAGCGCCCCAACCCCCGGATCAGCCCTGTGGTGTGCGCAACCCAGGGAAGCGGGGCAGGCACCGAGGGATGGGGTCTGCCATCTGCCACCAGAGGAACAGGCCTAAGCCAGCAGGTGGTTATCTCCTGAGGGGTCCCAGACTGTGAGAGGGCACAAGTGGGGCTGAGGGACACCCGCCACCCCCCCTCCCCTGCCAGTGCACAAATTTTTGTGCACTGGTCCTCTAGTCTATGTAAGAAAATTCTATAAAAATTCCATAAGAAAAGGGAGTCTGTAGTATTTTAGCCAAGGCCACTCCCTGCCTGCCCCCTCCCAATTCAGCAAGGCAGGGACTCTCCTCCACCCTGGGAAGCCAAGAACACAAGGCTTCCTCTTCCCCAGCTCCAAATTGGAGGGCTTGTTTCCTAGGAGGAGCAGGACATCAACATTTCTCATTCTGCCTCAACTTTCTGTTGCTGAGGCCAAGTTGTAGGCAAGGGCATTGGAGAGACTGGAGCTCCCTTAAGCTACCTGTGGAAGGCAGGCTTTACCTTCACTACAATACTTCTGAGAATACTGGGTCCTCCATCACTCCTAGCCTGGCTTGTGAGGCAGTGGTCCCACGCTAGGAGAGGCACTCTAAGAACACCTCAGACTACTGCTCCTTAACCCCCTCAACCCCACCACCCCATCCACCCAGTGCTCAACTCCCAAAATGGAGGGTCCCATTCATGAAAAAGGGTGTATTGTTCCTACTCCCAGCTCCAGAGCCCTGGCTCAGAGATTTTGTCTGGGGACAAACAGGTCATAAAACAGCTACTAATATCTTCCCAAATGAACTAGTAGCTTCATTTACAACAGAGTGTAGAGAATTTTAAGCCTAAGTGAGCTCTCAAGAACAGTGGATGTTGTGGTTGGGAAATTAGGAGGAGGTTTGTGGATTTGGTGAAGATAGAGGTTAAACTGTAGGCTGGCTAATTTTCTGAAGACAGCTGAGGTAGGAGATGTGGGCAGACTCCTCATAGGGTCAGAAGAAAGATTAAACAGTGACCACAGGAACTTTTCCTTAAAGGGAACCTGAATGTAATTGGATTTTTCTATAGAGCACTTTATGTCTCTAGGATATTGTGGAAAACAATAGAGCAATTACTCAGCCAGCAACAGTGAAGTCTAACAGCTGGAAGTGGTCAGGGAAAAAGAAGACTAAAGCCCTACTCAATCCACTATCATCCCAGGTGACTGTGGGCAAACCCAGAGCTGTGCTTCCCTGAGGAGCAACATCAAAAGCTTAACATTGTGTTTATATTTTGGTGGAGGGGGAAGTAAGAAGGTGGAGGTAGGAAGAAGGGGAGTGAGACTTCTAAATAATCCAACCAGTCACTAAAAAACTAAACAAGCAAATAATAATAACAAGCTCTGGGTGGGGGAGGGAAGAAGTATATCCAGTTTCCAACAAAAATTACAAGACATACAAAGAAATAGAAAAGTATTACTCATATGCTGGACAGATAGTGGACACAGCCTGTGAAAGCAAACAGATGGTAGGAATAACAGAAAATGACTTCAAACTTGCCAGAATAAATCTGTTGAAAGTACAAAAGGAAGCCATGATTAAAAAAGTAAAAAAAGAAAGGCATGATGAAAATAGAGAATACCAATAAAGAGAGAGACATCAAATAATATATGAATGAATAAATGAAAGAATAAAAATGTTTCACAGCAGGCCTACTCCTAATGTTTTCAGAGACCAGGATAAAAGTAAAAATGGAGGACTGTCTACTATATGGCTAAATATTTAAATTTTTTAAATCAGGTTCTCTTACATCAACTGCCTAAGAGCCGTGCTATATGAAGCAACAGTCTCCCCACTTCCTCTCCACCACCCTCTTGGCAGCCGCAAAACAGCAACCACGCATGAGTGCACCTCCATCCATATTGGCCAGGCTGGTGTCCAGATTGGCAATGCCTCCTGGAAGCTCTACTGCCTGGAACATGACATCCAGCCCGATGGCCAGATGCCAAGTGACAAGACCACTGAAAGGGAAATGACTCCTTTAACACCTTCTTCAGTGAGACAGGTGCTGGCAACAGGTGCCCAGGGCAGTGTCTGTAGACCTGGAACCCAGAGTCATTGATGAAGTTCACACTGGTACCTACCGCCAGCTCTTCCACCCTGAGCAGCTCCTCACAGGCAAGGAAGATGCTGCCAATAACTATGCCCATGGACACTACACATCAGGGAGGAGATCACTGGCCTCATCTTGAACTGAATTCAGAAACCGGCTGCCTCGTACACAGGTCTTCACGGTTTCTTGGTTTTCCACAGCTTTGGTTGGGGAACTGCTTCTGGGCTCACCTCCTGGCTGATGGAATGTGTCCATGACACGAAGCCCAAGCTGGAGTTCTCCACTTACCCAGCCCTGCAGGTTTTGAAAGCTGTAGTTGAGCCCTAAAACTCCATCCTCACCACCCTGGAGCATTCTGATTGTTCCTTCATGGTTGACAACAAGGCCATCTATGACATCTGTTGTAGAAACCTCAATATTAAGTGCTCACCCTACACTACGCTGAATAGGTTAATAGGTCAAATTGTGTCCTCCATCACTGCTTCCCTCGGGTTTGATGGAGCCTTGAATGCTAATCTGACTGAATCCCAGACCAACCTGGTGCCCTATCCCTGCATCCACTTCTCTCTGCTACATGTTCCCGTCACCTCTGCTGAGAAAGCTCACCATGAACAGCTTTCTGTAGCAGAGATCACCAATGAGTGCTGTGAGCTAGCCAACCAGGTGGTAAAATGTGCCGCTCGCCACAGTAAATACCGGGTTTGCTGCCTATGGTAGCCTGATGACATGGTTCCCAGAGATGTCAGTGCTGCCATTGCCACTGTCAAGACTAAGTGCAGCATCCAGTTTGTGGACTTGTACCCTATTGGCTTCAAAGTTAGCACTAATTACCAGCCTCCCACTGTAGTACCTGGTGGAGACCTGGCCAAAGTACAGCGAGCTGTGTGCATCCTCGGCAACACCACAGCTGGAGCTGAGGCCGGGCTTGCCTGGACCATGAGTTTGCCTGAGGTGTGCCAAATTCCTGTGTCCCCTGGCACATGGGTGAGGGCATGGGGGAAGGAGAGTTTTCTGAGGCCTGTAGGGACATGGCTGCCCTTGAAAAGGATTATAAGGAGGTTGGTGTGGATTCTGTTGAAGGAGAGGGTGAGGAAGAAGGAGAGGAATACTAAGGTTAAAATGTCACAATGGTGCTGCTTTTACAGGGAAGCTAATCTATTTTAAACGTTGCAAATTACAGACCTATGCTCTAAAACACTATTCTTTGGCCCTGGCCACTGTGGCTCAGTTTTGTGAGCACCATCCTATGCACCAAAAGGGGTCACTCTTTTGATTCCAAATCAGGGCACAACCGATCAATGTTTCTCTTTCAGATCCATGTTTCTCTCTCTCTTTCTCGTCCTCCTTTTCCTTCCTCTCTCTCTAAAATCAATAAAAAACATATTTTTTAAAAAACAAACCATGATGCTTTGTACAGACCCAAACTGTTCATTTCTCTGATGGGTTAACTGTTTAAAAATGTTTTATCCTCACTCATTGAAAAAATGTGCTTGATAATGGCATAGATATTTGAAGTATAATTTTGAACAATGCTAGCTCACCAAGCTCTATCTCCCAACTTCCTCCAAAAGCTGCTATGGGCCACTGGAAGTACATCAGTCCTCAGACCCAGGAAAGGGGCCTGTGCAAGCCCTGGGGATGAGCTCAGAGCCACTGGAGCAGGAATCTCTGGGTTTCAGGCACCCTGGAACCTGGTCTAGATGAGGACAACCATTCTCAAACTCGAGCCGTCCTCAGCATCATCGAGAGGGCTGTTAAAACACGGATTGCTGGTCATATCCCTCAGAGGTTTTGATTCAGTCGTTCTGAGTTAGAGTCCAAGACTTTGCATTTCTAACAAACTCCTATGGGATGTGATGCTGATGTTTGGAAACCACATTCTGAGAACCACTGGTCTTGGAAGGAGAGGGACCACAGGCTTTGGATGGGCAGCTTCATTGTTCTTTGGGGAGAGCCTCAGCTGGAGGAGAGGCGGAGCAGGGTCTTCTTCAGCACAGGGCCACTTGGTGGCAGCAGAATGTATACCAGGCAGCCTGGGAGAGTGCAGGAGATAATGCATAAGTGGGTGCCGGCACCTCTGAATGCAGCATTCTTCAATCATTTGACCAGGACACATACTCCCTAGCAACAGATCAGCCACTTTACTCCACGTCTATGTGCGCCAGGGGCACAAGGATGCTCTCATTCCTTCTATCACCAGTCATGGGATGGCACAGCAGCAGGGTCAACTGAGGTTCCACAGAGAACAGAGATCGCTTTGTTCACTCTGAGAAATGCTAACTAAAGTCATTTGATCACGGAACCTTTTTCTAGAGTATCATCTATTAACATCACGTGCAAGTATTTTGGGAAACACAGTACTGCCCTGTTCTAACAGGAAGTTCAACCACCTCACTCATCACACAATGAAAAAGGTAACCAAGCGACCAAAGAAAAGATTGATTTCCTTTTAAGAGTTGTCAAAGGACTAAACTGTGATCAGTAGAAGAAAAAACTAAAAACAAGATGACATTGTTAAGTCAGTGTCCATTGTCTTTACCTAAAGAGGCAGAAAACTGGTTCTGTCGGCATTCAAATAAACGCCATCCTGGCTAATTGCATTTTTTGTCCAACAGATTGATTTTATGATGTAATATACAGCTATAGTTTTACATTACATTGGGCACATCAGAGCAAGAGTAGGCTACTTTTAAAAATAAAAAATAAAGGTCATGCATTCTTTCTACAGGACTGCCATGACCAAGGTCAGAAAATACCAAGCCATGAACAAGCTGAAAATAAGCTAGTCAGCATCAATAGACCCCTACTTCGCCCACAACAGACTTTCCCATCTTGAATTTCTTTTCCTTCCGTGTTGGTCAGGAGGTCACCATTAGCCTTCTTATTTTCCGAAGCAAGAGCCAGCACACTAAGGAAGTGACTTTCTCAAGGTCACAGAGTATATCTCCACCTGGCCCCTGGATGACCATCTCTCCCAGGCAGCATGGAGGTTATGTGTGCCCGAAGGTGAAGGGTTAATGTGCAATTTAGCCTCTTGAAATAACCCCCCTGAATTCGCTCAAGGACATCCTTTAAATTCCTTTCCTCCAGCACTTTGTTTGCAAGCCCATAAATAGCTCCTCTTCAAACACATATGAAAGCCCAACCTAATAAAAGAGGCAAAACTGTTTCTGGGCTGAAGTGCTTATTGTATTTGCACAGGTCAGAGCTATGGTGTTCACTCTGATCTCAGTTTAAATAAGCGGCAAAGAATTCCAGTACAGCAGGCTCATTCTTGAGATTCCCACGAAATGGGGACATTTTCCCCCCCACTGCACACTGAATACTAGAAGGCTATCTGTTCTCCAGCAAGTACAGAGTGAGATGCTCAGATGCCCTGTTTGTAACAGCAATGGAACATTTAGGGGACACTTCAGCTAGAATTTAGAAAAAGGAAATGTCTCCTGCTTTGTTGTTGGAACTCTCCTCAGATCACTAGCAAACAGTGATGGTGGATGACAGAGGAAGGGAATCCTCCTTTAGGTTGCTCACTGAGAAGAGGCTAAATGCTGTTTTCATGCCAACTTAATACAGGAAGAGCTGCTTACAAGTCATCTAATTCAATCCTCTAATTTTACAAATAAGAAAATCTAGACCTGAGTATTTGAGCAGCTTGCCTTAGGAAGATAGGTAGTAGATAGGTAGGTAGATTGGTGGGACGGTGTTAGGTGGTAGGTAGGTAGGAAGTAGGGAAGTAGGTAGGTAGGAGGTAGGCAGGTGGGTAGACAGGAGGTAGAGAGGTAAGAAGTAGGGAGGGAGGTACGTAGCTGGTAAGAAGCTGGGAGGAAGTAGGTAGGTGGGTAGGAGGTAGGTGGGTACTCTGTCAGGAACCAGGTCACCTCAGCTGGCTATAGACTTCTTTATATATGCACATAACAAGATCAATCAAGAATTAGACGATTCTTGTATGAAAGCTTCTCAATTTATTCTTAAAATAGCAATGTGGCTATCTGAGGTAATTGGATAACCTATGAAAAAGAATGTCATCAAGACTTTGGAGCCCCTAATAAGTAATTTGTCAGTAACTCTTTTAATAATCTCTTGTTTTTCCTCAATGTTCCTAAACTTTTACATTTACAAAAAGTGCAAAACAAAGTAATTTTATAACTTTTTCCAATAGTTTGTATGACTTTCTCAGGTTCCCTGCTGTTTTATTCTGGACTCTGTTCATATTAGCAATACCTTTTGCCCATGACACAGCATGACAAGTTGCTAACACTGGTGAAAAAAAACACAACTCAGTAGATTACTGAATTAATTAAAAGAAAAAAAGCCTGGGACACTTCCCTGAAGGAAAAAAAATATATTCCCTGATGTCTTGTCTTGTGGCAGCAGCAGACACAGATGGCCTGTTAGAGACAATCACTTCTCCACAGTGGGACGAGTCGCCTTCGGAAACACAGCTCCCATTATTTCAGGAGGGCATTTAAGGACACGGATTCTTGGCTTGAGGACCTTGCCCAGCAGAATTAGACTATTTGCCTAGTGCTGACATCCACTAGAGGGAGTCAGGGTCCTTCTTTGGAAAGCTATAGGGAGGGGAAAACACACACACACACACACACACACACACACACACACACACACCAAAATGACCCAAACCTGCAGTCCTCTGAAATACAAACAGAAGGATGGGCTAGGAGAGGATGAAGGTGTCACTTCTGCCTCAAAAATGTCTCTTTTTGCAGAACACTTAGTTCATGATTTAGCTCTTCCTTCAACACACAGTTATTGACTACATGATGTATGTCTAAAGTAGACAAAGGGAACACTCGCTCAACATCAACACACACAGGAAGGCCAGCCTTACATCCATTTTGGAGTGATGTGTGGGGAAGAAGAAGCTAGGAACCTGCGATTTTTATTTACTAGTGGACAACTGGTCAACTGTCACCTCACGTTCAACTGACCTCAGTGATAACCTCAGCATGTGTAACAAGTCAATGGCAGTTGCTTCATCTCTTTCTGACTTTGGCCAAATTCAAAGGTAATTAAGCTTGTAAGCAAGCAAATCAAGCAAGATCCCCTTTTCCCCTAAAAATTATAAGTCTTCCCTATAACTAATTCCTGCAATTTAGTGTTAAAGAGACATTTCTTTGGGTCTTTCATGATCCCCTATTAAAACACCACAGATATGTGGGCAAAGGGTATATTATGGTATTACTTACAATATTACATAAAAAAGAGCCTGGATGCTCCATACCAAGGGAACAGTAGAATAAATCATGATGAAACCACATGAATGCAATGTGACGACTCCTTTAAAATCATGCTTTAATCATAGCTTTAATGACATGAGAAATGATTGCAAGTTTGTGTTAAGTAAAATATAGCACATTGTGGATGTGATATACAAAATTACCTTTACCTTTTTACTTTAAAAAACAAGTCTCCAAAATGCTATGACTCATATCTCTGAAAGAGAAAGTTACAAATGGACTTATAGCTTCTGTCTTAATTTTTTGTATTTTAAAAAACATTTGTTTATATGAATAATTACTAATTTTATAATCACAAACAATTTCTTTTACATTCCTGAGAAAAGTGATAGCTTACTTTTTGTAATCCTCAAAAGGGAGATTTAAGCTGCTAACCAAGAACAAGGAGAATGCTGGCCAACATGGAGAGGGAAGAGGGAGTGAATGGAAGATTGAGAAAGAGGTGGTGTTAGGATATTAAGGACTCATTTCACTTGCCTCCCTGTTAGGAGGGCAGCACTGGGCCCTGCCAATCACTGTTCTCCAGGATCAGAAAAAAAGAAAAGACCACACTATTAAAGACATTGCCTAATGAACACAAGCCCTTTCAATAGAGACAGATGAATATACGGACTTTGAGATATTAGCTCGATGGCTTTGTGAGGCAGAGAAATCAGAAAAATTAGTCGCCATTTAAAGTTTTATTCTGCTTAGCTCAATGCACATTGATTATGAATGTTCCAAATAATGTTTAATAAGCTCTAAATGGTTCTCTGTATTCCATAGTATTCATTTGGTCATTTTTAAATGTCTACTAATGGCTGTACTTTATACATAGAAAGACATATACCATGGAGTGGATATATTTGGCACAAAGAAAGGAAACATTACTTGGTAAAGTGATATTAGCAGGAAAATAGCACCTGGATGAGGGGGTATTTCAAACAGATGTTATTATTTGAAAGAAAGCTTAGAGGTGTCACTTTCAGGTGTAAGAAGTCCTTCTTTGAGCTCATTTCTTTTCAAGACCTTGGGTAGGGTATGGGCAATCCAGAGAGAAATGTCTGGAAGAAGAATGGTCTGAGAAGAGGCGAGAAAACTAGAATGGCTGACTAGGGATATCTGAAAACATGCATATGATACCTAAGATTTTGCTATTGAATCACAGAAGTCTAAATAACAATTATACCAATTACTTTACCAGTCCTGTGGATCTCATCTGGCTGTGTGAAATGAGAAAGGGTTCTCAGGTTCTGAAATATGGTGAACGGGAAAAGAAAGATTATGAAAATTGGGGAAATAATTAAATATTTATCAATGGACAGACCTGTGAAGCTAATGAGATTAAGTAATCAAAGATTATAAGTAATGAGTAAAAAAAATACATGGAGAAAGTTGTAGAAGACACAGAATTCTATTATAAATGTCAAAAGGCCTGACAGCTTAGTAAGGATTGGTGCCATCCAAGGATGAATCCTGAAAGCCTTCTCCCTGTTGTCCTCACATTGCCTCAAGCCACGGCCCACACTGTGGAGGAAATGGAAACCATAAAATTGGTCATTTTGGCCAGGTAGTTTAATCTCTAGACTTTGAACTTGTAAATGTTCCTATGTTGCTCTCCAACTTTCTTATCTCTTTGTGGTGGATCTTGTTTATCTGTGTATACTTGAAATTGTCAATGATTAACTGCTAGGAGCTAAATGTCTAATCCGTTTGGCAGTTTCCCAAAACAGATACTTTCCCTCAACAGCCAATATTCTGCGGGGATTTTTTTTTTTTTCAGAGAAAATTTTCTTTCAAATAATAAGAATGGTCCCTTTGGAAAGTGCACTTTTATTTTATTTATAATTTCTTTAGCTCAAAGAAGTGCTGTCTGTGTTGTTGCTTCAGGGTAACACATAACAGCCTTGCCACAGTGCCTCGGTGCAATTATCAGTCTCCTTGGAGGCTGACTGAGGAGCCAGTGTGCAACCAGGTAAAGAGAGAGCCACCAGAAGGTGCTTTCCCCAGGGAAAGAAAAAAGACAATTCAGACACCGTGAGATGGGGAAAAACAACTATCCTTCACATGCCTAGCAACCCCAGGGAATTGGAGCTTTAGCAACCACAGTACACTAAATAGGAACTGTATGATGGGTTCTCTGAGAAGAGATCTCAATACTTTTGTAAGCATATGGCAGAATCAGAGACCCAAATAGATGGTATTAAGCCATTTTCTATGTCTATGTCCATACTCAGACAGCAGGAATAACTTCTTCCCAGAGACTCCTAGATTACTGCAAATGTTCCTGGCAGCACACCTTCAAACTAAGATGACCCCAAGGCAATGGAAAAGGCAGAAACCGGGATTAGTTCCAAACAAAATCAACATAAATAAGCTCAGAAAGAAATTCTATTTAAATGAAGGCTTCAGAGGCTTAGAATTCCTTAAATAAGAAGTAAAGAGTATAAGAGAAAAACTGAAAAATGCAGAACTAGCTCAGGTTTTTCTAGCAGAGCCAAAATGGGGATTCTTACTCCAGTGATTTATGATCGCTGTGCTCTCCAGACAGGGGGGTATGGGAAAGAACAGGTCTGGGGATGGGACGCTAAGCAAGAATCCAGTCTTAACAGGAGCCCAGCTTCATATGGTTCCCATGGGACACCCTGGAGCACAAGTTGCACCACCTTGAGCTGAAGGGGCTGCTCTGTGCCCATCGGTCATCTGCCAGGGTCTATTAGTAGGCTACATGAGGATCCCAGGGTGGGGAGGGTAATGGGAAGATTCTCCAGAATGGGGCAGCTGTGAGTTGTTAGCAGCTACAAGATGGGTGTGCTGGCTGGTAAAGATGATCTGGGTGGGGCACCAATGGCACCTACTATACCAAGCAAGTATTATAAGCACAGCATCCGGCCAGGACCTGCTTCACCGAGCAAGACCTTGGCTGGGCGGAGCAGTGACTGGACATGATAGGAAGCTACTGTGGCCATTCACTACAATTTATTCCCATCTCACCAGAATGAAAGTCTCTCTCTCTCTCTCTCTCTCTCTCTCTCTCTCTCTCTCTCTCTCTCTCCCTCCCCCTATTCCTCTCTCTCTTTCTCTTTTGAAATGCAGAAGATAAAGCAATAGTAAGATTCCAAGTTAATGAATCAGACAAATGTGGGCCAGATGCCTACTAGCTCTTCCAAGCTTTATTAACATAGAGCAAGTTATTCACTTTCTCTAAACCTCAGTTTCTTGTTTATAAATTAGTAATAGATATAAATAAATTTATTATTAGAGATAATAATAATACTTTAGTTTGGGGGTAAGTATTAAACGAGATTTTGTATTTTAAAGAACTTAGTCCAGTACCTGTCATACAGTAAAGGTTCCATAATTAGGAGTTAATTATTATTAATTTGGAAGGCAATTCTCCAGCAATATTTGTATTTGATTGGAAATGTAAAACAATGCCACATAATGGGAAATCCCATAACTATACCAGCACCTAGCATTGATCTGATTTTACAGCTGTAGAAACAGAGAGCACATTAGGAAAAGGCTCTGAACCACTACCACTAGCGGTAGTGCCTTCTGCACATCTCACTTTCTTTGCTCACAAGTTCCAACAACTCCTAGGGGGAAGATCTGTCAGCTTTTCCAAAGGATTGGATGACATCCATATTTCATGCTGGAAAGTATTCCTTAGTGTTTTACCCATCCATCCTGCAATAAAAGAATCATCAAATCAGTAAGGGAACATCACATATTCAATGGCTTCCCAAAGGTTTAAATGTTGATTTGTCTGTGTTGCTGGCAGAGGCAGACTCATTGCTGACCCTAACGCACATGGGCTTAGCACATGACTGGAGAGATTCATACCTTTTAGTCTGAAAACTGGGATCCATAATCCAAAAGCAGCAAGAGGCGCAGGAGACAACCCAAATAAGCTCTACTTCGTCTTCCAACTCAGAAATTGGCTAACAGCAGTGAAAAAAACTAAAATGTGAACACGCATTGCTCTGCAATGTGCCATTGACGTCACAGCACAGTCATTAGGAAAAAGTGAGATGGGTCTTAGTTTTCAAATAACTAGTTCAAAAGCAAAAACAATTTTTAAAAAATTTTTGAATTACATGATAGTAAAATCAATTCACCTGCTTTTTCTCCCCTACTGAATTTTTTTGGCTATCATGTAGCCATTCCTGTAGTCAAAGCACAAATTAGTTCACAGAGGTTAGTAATGTTTTTTAAGTCCCAATTTTCCTTACTAATCTATTCCTAAACTTTACAGTGTTCTCGTCCAGGAATTTATTCTGCATATTGGACCCAGACAATCTCTCTCAAAATTGTCTCTTATTTTGTCCACAGATAAAATAAAGAACATTACATTATTAAATACAATGAACAGAATGTCTTTGCCTATGTGAAATATTGATCTCTCAATTTTTTCCATATAATTTAAATAATCATAAATTCCTAATATTTTCATTTCCTCCTTATACAGTATTATTAATACATAGATGATATTCATTATTCCCAAGGTTTTAAATAGTTCAGAGATTGTGTGACCTGGGATTGGCGCTCTATTTTCAAGTTCTTGGTCATTTGGTCAAAGATCCTCCACAGAGAGCCTGATCCGGGGCCACCTGGGAATCAGTCACCCAGGATGTCCAGGAGGGCCCAGTCTCCTCTGAGCATAGTGGTTAAGACAGTGGAAGTGAAGACAGACAGATCTGGGTTCAAATTCCAGCTATGTCATTTACTGGTTATTCATACTTGAGAAGTAATTAACACCTCTGTATTCATGAAACAGTGTTAATAATTGTACTTATTTCGGAGGAGGAAAAAATGGCGGAGGCTTAGACGGACGTGTTGGTGCTTTATCCCGGAGCAGATAGGGGCGAGCAGCTGAAACGGGTAACAATCAGCCCGATCAAGCTGGGGAGGTTCAGCTGAGAGACAGTCTGCAGCCAGGAAAGACAGAGAACTCCTAAAAAATGCGGATGGTTAGAGATTGAGGCTGAAACCTCCCCCTGGGCGCCAGCGCAGTGGCGAGACCGCGCCATCTTAGGTAGCTGGTACCGGCATCCAGAGATCGGCTACTAACCCGGCGGCTACTAACCCGGAGGCAACGACTCGCAAGCAACGCGACTGTAAGAGCCCAGAGGAGACCGGCACCCCTCCACGGAAAGGTTAGACTTACCCCAAAGGTGCGGTTTGCAGTTCAGGTTGGAGCGAAGAACGCGCGGGCGCAGGGGGAAATCTACCCCCTCCAAAATCCGCGCCCATAGAGGCCAGCGTGACCCGCAAGTGGGGAGGGCTCCCGCAGGGCTGCTGCCAGAAGGTAACACTATAAATGAGCCCATAGTTGGACTGGATGCAAAAGGGCGGCCTCAGAGTTTCCCTGATAGCCAGCTACTTGTCACCAGGGGCTTGAGCGCGCGCAGACACTCCGCGCAGACACCCCGCGCAGTTCTGGAGGGTGGAACCCTGTGAGTTCGAACAGCTTCCCAGGCTCTTGTTTGCACACTTCCTCTTACTTCTGTGAGTTTGATTGTTGGCCCAGTGCATGTGATTGCCCAGTTGGGGTCACTAACAGAGCTTGTAGGGGAAGATTGTTTTTGGGGAGCCTGGGAAACAGAGCTGGGAGTGGCGCCTAGGGAACCAACTCTGGGCGGAGCTGGTTCAGGTACAATAGAGAGCTTCTGGACAGAGAGAACTTTTAGCCTCGGAGGTCAATCCAGACACACTGCCACCCAGAGGCAGAGCCACGAACTGACTCTTCTGTAAATACAGATAAGGCAATAAGGGGATTTTACGGCCGGCCTTAAAATCAGGACTGTGGCTTACACCACGGAGGAACAGTGTAACAGAGGAAAATTCAACATTCTCCTGAAATTCCGGGGCGTGCCAATAAAGAAGAAGTAGAAAGATCTGAAAGCACCTGCATTTACTGCACATTTTTTATTTTTTATTTTTTTTAAATTACTTTTTTCCTCCTTTTAACTAAAGAAAACATTTTTTTTTTCTTTTTTTTCTTTTTTTCTTTTTCTCCATCACCTGATTTTGCCCTTTTCAGCTACTACATTTTTATTTTTTAACTAGCATTATTACCGCTACCATTTTACCACTCTTTAAAGTGTCATTTTATTTTGTCTTTATTTTATTTTTGGGACTAATGTTCTCCATTCTATTTTCAT
>NW_005871438.1:205068-208861 GCF_000147115.1 Myotis lucifugus | reverse complement strand
CTGCAATTACCGTATTCTAGCACCGTTTACCTACCCTTCCTACTCCTCAGACCTTTTTCCCTCTCTCTTCCTCTATGTTACGTGTTGCTGATGAGAGAAAATAATAATTTCTTGCCTTTGATGTTGGAGGTAGCTGCTATTCTTTTATTCCCGCCCCCTCTCCCCCCCCCCGGTTTTTTGCGCTCTCTGTCCCTGCGTCGCTGATATTATTGGTGTTTGTAGTTTGTATCATCTCCAGGAATCTGTTGCTGCAATTTGTGGTATTAGTGGCGGACCTATAGGAGTTTCTCCTCACATAAATAGTCTCTCCCCCTTTACACTTCACTTTCTTGTCTCTCTTACTTTTTTTCTTCTTTCTTTTTTTTTCTCCTCCTCTTTTTCGCCCTCCCTTTCCAATCTCATCTTGCACTCCTTTTTTTTTCTTCTTTCTTTTTCTCTCTACCTTTTCTCTTCTTTCCCCCTTATCTCCCAACTCTCTTAGCTCGGGTGGCCACCTTTATTTGGGGTTAGTAATATCGTAAATACAATAGTGTTCAGTGCCTGGTACGTTGTGCCTTGTTGTGTTGTATTTTGTGCCTCTAAATCAATGCAACAGATTCAAGCAACAGCGGCCTCCTGATCACCACACGCTCTGCCTGGGGAACAGTTGCTGCGTCTGAAGCCTCCCTCCACCAGCCAGAAGAGCCACCACAACTGTGAACAGCACTCATCAGAGGCCCTGCTATCAACAGAGGAGCCGCTGCTACCACAACCGCCCAAGGAGCAACCACAGACCGAGGAGCCACTGCCACCCAGGGAGCAGCCACTGCCACCCAGGGTCCAGCCACTGAACGATTCAACAACTAGTAATGTCAGTGAGATCAAACATGGGTAGACAAAGAAACCCCCAAAGGAAAGAAAAGGAGGACTCGCCAGAAAAGCAGCTAAGTGAGACAGAGATATGCAACATGACGGAAAAAGAATTCAGAATAAGGTTCCTAGAGTACATGCACCGGATGTTCAAGAAGCAAGAAGAAACAGATGAAAAACTCAACTACGTATGCAAGAAGCTAGAAGAAACAGATGAAAAAATCAACAACTTAAGTAAGTCCCAAGAAGAAATGAAGAGCGACATAGCTGCAATAAAAAACACCATTGAAAGTATCAACAGAAGACTGGGAGAAGCGGAGGACCGAATTAGTGAATTGGAAGACAAGGAAGCAAAACACACTCAAACTGTACTGCAAATGGAGAAAAAAATTAAAAGACAGGAGGAGAGCCTAAGGGAGCTTTGGGACAACATGAAACAAAACAACATACGAATAATAGGGGTGCCAGAACAACAGAAAGATGAACATGGATTAGAAAACCTATTCGAAGAAATAATATCAGAAAACCTCCCTGAGGTGGGGAAGAAAAAAGTCACACAAGCCCAGAGAGTCCCAAACAAGGTGAACCCGAAAAGACCCACATCAAGACACATCATAATTACCATGGCAATGTTCAGGATAAAGAGAGAATCTTACAGGCTGCAAGAGAGAGACGGAAAGTAACATACAAGGGATCTCCCATTAGATTATCAAATGATTTCTCAACAGAAACACATCAGGCCAGAAAAGAATGGACGGAAATCTACAAAGTGATGCAAAGCAAAGGACTGAATCCAAGAATACTCTATCCAGCAAGGCTATCATTCAAAATTGAAGGGGAAATAAGAAGCTTCACAGACAAAATAGGGCTAAGGGAGTTTATCACCACCAAGCCAGCCATGCGAGAAATGCTAAAGGGACTGGTGTAAAAAGAAGAAATATCAAGCTCAGAAAGAAAACAGCCACACACACACAAAAAAAGAAATGGCTACAAACAAGTACCTTTCAATAATAACTTTAAATGTAAATGGACTAAATGCTCCAACCAAAAGACATCAAGTGGCTGAATGGATAAAAAAACATGACCCATACATCTGCTGTCTACAAGAGACCCACCTCATTAGAAGGGACTCACACAGACTGAAAGTGAAGGGATGGAAAAATATCTTTCACGCAAATGGAAAGGAAAAGAAAGCTGGAGTAGCAATACTTATATCTGACAAAATACATCTCAAAGTGAAGGCCATAACCAGAGATAAGGAAGGCCACTTCATAATACTAAAGGGATCAATACAACAAGAAGATATAACCCTGGTAAACATATATGCACCCAATGCAGGAGCACCCACATACATAAGAAAACTTCTGGAAGATATCAGGGGAGAGATCGACAACAATACAATCATAGTAGGGGACTTTAATACACCACTGACATCACTGGATAAATCCGCTAGACAAAAACTCAGCAAAGAAACAGCAATCCTAAATGACTCACTAGATTAGATGGACTTAATTGACATCTTCAGAACACTTCACCCCACAGCTGCGGGATATACATTCCTCTCAGGTGCTCATGGGACATATTCAAAAACAGACCACATATTGGGTCACAAGCAAAGTCTCCACAAATTCAAGAAGATTGAAATCATAAAAAGCATCTTCACAGACCACGATGGCATAATGTTAGAAATAAACTACAATAAAAACAACCCAAAATACTCAAACACTTGGAAGCTGAATAGCATGTTATTAAATATTGATTGGGTTACCGATGACATCAAAGAAGAAATTAAAAACATCCTGGACACTAATGACAATGAAAACACAACAATCCAAAACCTCTGGGACACAATGAAAGCAGTCCTGAGAGGAAAGTTTATAGCTCTACAGGCCTATCTCAAAAAACAAGAAAAAATGGTAGTCAATCATCTAACTCTACAACTCAAAGAATTAGAAAGAGAGCAACAAGAAAACCCCAGAGTGAGCAGAAGGAAGGAGATAATAAAGATTAGAGCAGAAATCAATGAAATAGAGACCAAAAAAACAATACAGAAAATCAATGAAACCAAGAGCTGGTTCTTTGAAAGGATAAACAAGATTGACAAACCCCTAGCCAGGCTCACCAAGAAGCAAAGAGAGAGGTCCCAAATAAACCAAATCAGAAATGATAGAGGCGAAATAACAACAGACCCCACAGAAATACAAATGATTGTTAAACAATACTACGGGCAACTCTACTCCAACAAACTAGACAACCTGGAGGAAATGGACAAATTCCTAGAAAAATACAACATTCCAAAACTCAATCAGGAAGAATCTAAAAACCTCAATAGGCCAATAACTATGGAAGAAATTGAAGCAGTCATCAGAAAGCTGCCAGCAAACAAAAGCCCAGGGCCAGACGGCTTCACAGGGGAGTTTTACCAAACATTCAAGGAAGAACTAAAACCTATCCTCCTCAGACTACTACAAAAAATTCAAGAGGAAGGAACACTTCCAAGCTCATTCTATGAAGCCAGCATCACCCTAATACCAAAACCAGGTAAAGACATCACAATGAAAGAGAATTACAGGCCAATATCCCTCATGAACATAGATGCCAAAATCCTCAACAAAATCTTAGCAAATCGGATCCAGCAGTACATCAGAAGGATCATACACCATGACCAAGTAGGATTTATCCCAGAGATGCAAGGATGGTACAACATCCGTAAATCAATAAATGTGATACATCACATAAACTAATTGAAAGAAAAAAACCACATGGTCATATCAATTGATGCAGAAAAAGCATTCGACAAAATCCAACACCCATTTTTGATAAAAACTCTCAGAAAGGTGGGATAGAAGGATCATACCTCAACATAATAAAAGCCATATATGACAGGCCCACAGCCAACATCATACTCAATGGACAAAAAACTAACACCATTTCCCCTAAAGAA
>NW_005871438.1:125624-203126 GCF_000147115.1 Myotis lucifugus | reverse complement strand
TCGGACTGCAGTGGGAAGGCCAGAGAGGGTTGGGGGACAGGAGGGAAGGGAGTAAGAGATCAACTGAAGGACTTGTATGCATCCATATAACCATAACTAATGGACATAAGACACTGGGGGGTAAGGGAGGGCAGGGGCTTGTCAAGGGTGGGGGGGAAAAAAGGACACTTATGTAATACCCTTTGTAATACTTTTAGCGGAAAAAAAATAAAAAAAAATAATTGTACTTATTTCATAAAATTTTTATAAAGATGGAACGAAACAAAACTCTGAAATAACAGACACTTCAACAATAATATTAATGATTGTTAGAATAAACTTTAGTTCTTATTATCATTACATACTCTTCTGCCACTTCTGAGGTCTATTGATGAATGAAACAATATAACATTTTGAGTTCACAGATATTTCTTCCTCATTGTTAATTTTCCCTTTTGAATGCGTTGCTATAATAAATGTCATTGACATCGCTGGACCAAAAAAATATATCTTGTCTCCCTTGAGTCATTCAGAGAATCTCTGGCTTGGTCACCTCTAGTCTGGAGCGCACTAGTTACTGAGTAGCACACTCAAGGCTTCAGGATGTGCAGGAGAAAAAATAAATCTTCCCAGAAGCCACTCTTCTAATAGCCACATACTTAATATCTGGCTCAAGATCTAAAAAAAAATTCATTCACACAAAATTCAACAGAGCAAGTATTCTTCAGGTTTAGAATAATAGAATCCTCCAACATTATGGTGGGAAATCTTAGAGGCCATCTCCCCCTGATGCATACATAAATTCTCTTTACAGGATCCTTGCAAAGTCATCATTCAGTTGAATCAACTTCGGGCAGCTAGACTTGGTAGAAATTTCTTCCATATTTTTAACTAAAATATTCTTCACTATGATAAAGCCTATTCTGCCCTTAACATCCCTATATCTCTGAAGGAGAGTCAAATCCCTCTGCAATGGGACAGATCTTTCCCATTGAAAACAGCCATCTAATCCCTCCTACATCCTCCCCACCATCCTTTAGATCTTCATTGTCTTCAAAGTAAATATCCCCAATTCTTTCATTAAAATGAAAAAAATACCTCACACTTAAAGTAATCAATGTACCACTGTAAGTAAAGAAAGGATTATTAAAAATCTAATTACATAGACACACACAGTTTAACCCTACCCCAGCCACCATTTTGTACCCAAGAGTTTATAGTGGTTTTCCCAAACAAATCCTTTTGTTTTCTTACCCAGCAGGACTGAAAGAGAACTCAGATATTTGGTACCAAAAATATAAGAGGATGCACTGAATCTTACAATTCTATGGGTAACTTCATATATATTGTGTTTCATACAGAACAGTCATGTTCATGGGTATGCCCAGAGTTCCCAGAATCAGTGGAAGTCGCCAAACTATGTTCAAAGATTTCCCATTCTAACCCCCTTTCCCCCAACCCTATCCTATATAATAAAAGCATAATATGCAAATCAATCAAATGGCCGAACAGCATAACAATCATCTGGGACCACACTATGACACCCACTGGTGCCAGGCCAGCCAAGGCGGGTGCGATGGGATTGGTCGGGGGCCCAGCCATCGCTCCATTATCACTCCGCAGAGAGAGGCCCAGGCCACCGACCAGCAGGCTGCGGCAGGTGGGCGGGGCCTCCCTCTGCGAGGGAAGCCATGCTGGCAGCCAGGGAAAGGAAGATCTACTCTTGCACAAATTTCGTGCATCGGGCCTCTAGTTTAAAGAATATAACCACATAGGTGACTTAAGAAGCCATTATGGTTTTCTACAGTTACAGAGACATTTTAGCTTGCACCTTCCCTAGCTTGAAAAATGTTTCTGGTTTTAGGGGTGAAATTATTCTGTGAAAAGAATTTACTGAGGTGTCTATTTTAAATATTTTGACACTAATAAGCATGTCTAAGAAACAGTTAAAAGTAAAAAGGAAGCCCTGGCCCACTAGTTCAGTTGGTTAGAGCATCATCCTGATATGACAAAGTTGTGGGTTCAATCCCTGGTCAGGTCAGGGCACATATAAGAAGCAACCGGTGAATGCATGAATAAGTGAAACGACAAGTCTCTCTCTCTCCTCCTCCTCCTCTCTCTCTAATATCAATTTTAAAAATGTAAAAAGGATACTACTATAGCCATAGTGGAGATTGGTAATAAGACACAAAGAATTACTACAGAGTAAAGTGTTTCTAAGTAGTGGAGTGAGGTTCCTTACTTAGTATTCAACTTAAGATATTTTCGAGGAACAGTAAATAAACTGGGAAGACCTAGATGGCTTGTATGGTCACTATCCTAGTGTCCTGAATGAGCAGAGCACGTAACTCATACATTGTGAGATAGTGCCCAGCAGCAGACATTTTGGATATGTCTCTGCTTAAAGATACACTGATGTGCTTTTTTCCCAAAATGTTTTGCTATGTAGAATATCTTCTTAAATGCCAAGGCTATTTTGATTTCGGTATTTAGGAGAGGTGACAGGTAATTGGATACTTAACTTTCTCACAGGATTGCTTAATCTAAGAAAATTCTAACATCTGAAGCATTACCCTCAGGTAACTTTTTAAATTCAAAGACATACATTATTCCTCATATAGAATTATATCAGATCTTAAGGTAAATTTTCAGCCAGACTTTGACTATTGGTATTCTTCTCCTACTACTACTTTTATAAATAAGGAAACTTTTAGACAACAAATGAATTTCTAAGTCTATACAATGCTAAAAAAGCAAGAATTGATAAAATACAGTTGTGGCTTCTTTTTATAGTTCATGCTACTTCTCTGGTTAAAAAATATTGTGAGCCTGATATTCACTTAAAATTTCTTGAAATTATTCCATTAAAAAAAGGATACACATAGTTGTGAGTGAGGCATCCTTATAAGATTAATTACATTATCGAGATGTTGAGATGTTTGATGTCATTTTATTTACTCTATTTTTGACATGGCATATTAGAAAAGGAAAATGGAATCTCAGTATAATGAGATTGAGAATGTTATTATTTTATCAACCTTATACTGTATTCCCACCCTCCTTACCTATGAGGGATATATTCCAAGACCCTCAGTGGATGTCTGAAACTGTAGATAGTACCAACTTTTTAAATACTATGTGTTTTTCCTATACTTACATGTATATTTAGAATAAAGTTTAATTGATAAATTAGGCAGTTTCACAGATAGATATGTTCCTACTACAGAGTTTAGCAACTTCGACCTACAGTTTTTTTCTTTCATTATTAAGAACTTTTACCTTTTCACTTAAAGGAAGCATTTTAGGGCTTCTCTTTGGCCTATCCAATTTGCCAGCCAGCATCACTACTCTTGTGCTTTGAGGTCATTATTAAATAAAATAAGGGTGACTTGAACACAGGCACTATAATACCAGACACTATATCTGATAACCAAGGGGCTACTCAGTGACTCATGGTTGGGGAGTGTCTGCAATGTGGATACACTGGACAAAGCGATGATTTACATCTGGTGGAGGTGGGGCTACACGGTGAAGAAGCGAGATTTCATCCTGCTGCTCAGAATGGCTTGCAATTTAAAACTTATGAATTGTTATTTCTAAAATGTTCCATTTAATATTTTTAGTCCTTGGTTGACTGTGGGTCACTGAAACTGTGGAAAGCAAATAAGGAGACACTCATGTACATGATATGTTTTTAAAAATACGTTTTTATTGATTTCAGAGAGAGGAAGAGAGATACAAACATCAATGATGAGAGAGAACCATTGATTGGCTGCCTCCTGCACGCTCCCTACTGGGGATCAAGCCCCAAACCCAGGCATGTGCCCTGACTTAGAATCAAACCTCAACTTCCTGGTTCATGGTTGACCTTCAACCACTGTGCCACACTGGCCGGGCCAACGTGATATTTCTTAAGGAACTTAGCAGAGTTTATCGTGAGTCTGTCCTAAGCACCATATGGTACATATTTTCAAATAATGAAATACCTGCAGAAACCCTATATGGCTTATTTTGCCTGGCTACAAAGCCTCTTAGTTACTTATAGGTTTGCCAGGAATTTTAGTCTTCCTAATGTGATCTACAAGGTATAACCAGTTGTCACATTCATCACAAAGAACAATAGCAAACTTATATGTTGTTAAAGCCAAGGAGACTTCTTAGTAAATCTTATCTACAGGTCCATAAGTGGAGTCAAGATACAGCCAATGTTCTGTTCATCTGACCAAAGCAGGGAGCTAAACTGGGTAATTCTCAAACCTAGTCAAACCTATTTTACTGAAAGGGTCATATTTCAGCTGCTTATTTTTGTCTTCATTCTACTTGGTGCTGAAAAGACTCTTCTAAATCCTAAGGCATAGTTTTCATCCTATCTTAGATACTTGCCCAATTGATGCAGAGAAAAACCATGAAGTAATGAAGAAAAAATGCTGATAGGATATAAATACTTAGAATGATGTAGTTCTTTCCTAAGGCAATATGAGTTTCTCTGCTTTTCCAAAGTAGAATCAGAAAAAAATTGCTAAATGTTTAATCCAGTGTTGCCAACTAATAAAAATGACAGGATCATTCTTGATGAGGAGATTAGATTTTTTTAAATCTATTCACAAAATCTCTGCTTAGTGCAAAGCTCCCTTCTGTGTTCCTCCCTGAGTTGAAAGACTTGCCCAGAGGCAACATGGGAATTTCCTGGTTACATGAAGTTTGTACACAAGCTATGACTGAGAATATTCAATGATTAATTGGCTACTGCAAATTGGAAAAAGTAGTTTGGGCTCTGGATTTATTTTGGTTTGACTATTCTCTGAAGTTTTTAATGTTTTTTATTGTTGGTTTTTTTGTTGTTGTTTGTTTGTTTTTAGCATTCAGTAACACTGTGTGAATTTAGAGGTTTGGTTCAGCTCAAAATTTACCTGATTTTTATTTTAAAGCCATTTTTTGTTAAAGGTCTTTCTGGTTTTAAAGTCCAAATGGCCTCCTCAGCCATCTCTGTGTTTTCAGTAAATGGACCCAAATTCGAACTATTTAATATAAGCAATTTAAAATCATTTGTAATTCTTTCCCAACAGCCAAGCAAAAGTCTCACAAAATACATCATTTATCAATAAAACTAGAGGACCAGCCCTAACCGGTTTGGCTCAGTGGATAGAGCTTCAGCCTGCGGACTAAAGGGTCCCAGGTTCGATTCTGGTCAAGGGCATGTACCTTGTTTGCAGGCACATCCCCTGTAGGGGATGCGCAAGAGGCAGCTGATCGATGTTTCTCTCTCATCGATGTTTCTAACTCTCTATCCTTCTCCCTTCCTCTCTGTAAAAAAATCAATAAAATATATTTTTTTAAAAAACTAGAGGCCCAATGCACAAAAATTTGTGCACTTTGGGGGGGAGGGGCCCTCAGCCCGGCCTGTGCCCTCTTGCAGTCTGTGACCCCTCGGGGGGTGTCCACCTGCTGGCTTAGGCCTGCTCCCCAGGGGATCGGGCCTAAGCTGGCAGTCAGACATCCCTCTGGCAGCCCGGGAGCCCTCGGGGGATGTCCACTTGCCAGTGAGGACCAGGCCTAAGCTGCAGTCGGACATCCTTAGCGCTGCTGAGGAGGCGGGAGAGGCTCCCACCACCACCGCTGTGCTGGCAGCCATCAGCCTGGCTTGTGGCTGAGCAGAGCTCCCCCTGTGGGAGCACACTGACCACCAGGGGGCAGCTCCTGCATTGAGCGTCTGCCCCCTGGTGGTAAGTGTGTGTCATAGTGACGTCATCCCCAGTCGTTCTGCTGTTAGGATCAATTTGCATATTATCCTTTTATTATATAGGATAGAGGCCTGGTGCATGGGTGGGGCCAGCTGGTTTGCCCTGAAGGGTGTCCTGGATCAGGGTGGGGGTCCCACTGGGGTGCTTGGCCAGCCTGGGTGAGGGGCTGAGGGCTGTTTTCAGACTGGCCACACCCCCTTCAGAGTGGGGGTCCCCACTGGGGTGCCTGGCCAGCCTGGGTGAGGGGCTGATGGCCGTTTTCAGGCTGGCCACGCCCCCCGGTGACCCAAGCTCCCAGCCTCTCCTTTTTTTCTTTTCTTTTTTTTTTTTTTGGAAGCAGGTATCTGGGATTTATTTATCTTCTATAATTGAAACTTTGTAGCCTTGAGCATAGCCCAGGGCTGGCCAGGGCAGGCAGGAAGCCTGGCTTCCTCCATCGCCAAGGGCAACCCAAGCCTCCTGCTCACTCCAGCTCCGCGGCCACCGCCATCTTAGTTGGGTTAATTTGCATACTCGCTCCTGATTGGCTGGTGGGTGTAGCAGAGTGTAGTGGAGTGACGGAGTGATGGTTAATTTGCATGTTTCTCTTTTATTAGTGTAGATTGTCCAATGTTAGCTACATATAAGGTAAGTACAGAGCCATATTTTCCGGTTCACCCAAATGGTCGACAACAAAAAATTTGCGGTAGCTTTGCAGATGCTGGGGACTCCGGGTGTTGGGGGGTTGGGAGATGGGAGATGGGAGGGGGGTAGCCTTGCCTCTGCCTGGCCCCATCACCGCTGCTGTTGCA
Source organism: Myotis lucifugus (assembly GCF_000147115.1). Lineage (NCBI taxonomy): Eukaryota > Metazoa > Chordata > Mammalia > Chiroptera > Vespertilionidae > Myotis > Myotis lucifugus. Next base: position 196,615 of record NW_005871438.1, on the reverse strand, counting down.
CCTGCGCACCTGGCCACTGGGGGTTGTCTTACAAACTGAACTTGACCTCGAACCTGCCTGCCACCTCCTTCTGCGCCACTGGGAGCATCCACCCGCCTTCCACCCGTATTGCAATGTCCTCACAGTATCGCCAGCTGCTGAGTGCCTAATGGCCACCATCTCTAGGCTACACACTGGGAACAGCCAGGTGTCCTAGAGCAAATATGCCGAGCAGCTGGCCATCCTGGAAGAGTTGGGGAAAGAGATCCTACCCATGTTCACAGCAGCAAGAGGCACCATCCACGCTAGAGGAGAACAGAATGCCAGATCCCAGCTGCCTCTCAGCCTAGAAGGCTTTCCATCTCTTCCATGAAGTTCCAGTTCATCTCCCCTGTTTAGATGAAACTTGTTTTCAAAATGGAAACAGTTTGGTTTCTCTCCCCTTCCTCCTCCCTGGTTCATTAGGTTCTGAACCTACAGTCACTCAGATGGAGAAGAGATTTTGCAAGTGAGTAGAGTTTACATATTAGGTAGGTAGGTGTTTTTTTAAAAGCATTGATTTAAAAGATGAACAACAGAGTTACCTATCTTACAGAAAACTGTAGTTTGCCTCCAACATACCAGTGTTTCTCTTTTGAATAAATTGATATGACACGAATTGTTCTTTGTTTGTCTTTATAAAATAATACTTTAAGGATTTTGTTTTTCGTGCATACTGACTGCAGCTTGCTTTACTGGTAGCCATTTGCCATACAGTATAATTCTGCTTAATGGTTTTTGCTTAAGCATTTACATGACTGCTAGTGTTTTGAAATGTAATGTAAACATTATAAATACTACAGAAGAAAGAGCAACTTATCAAACCTCACCTAACAAGGACCCCTGAAAATTTTCCCCAAGACTGTATGTAGATTTCAATTCTGCCTTTCCTGTAAGTTGATCCAGACATCTGGAAAAAAAAATGACTAATACTGTTTGCATGTTTGTATGCATTTATTGCTTGATGTAATAAAGTTTATTTTCATTACCAATTTTTAAAAAGATAAATGCATGTATACATACTATAATCGATCAAAAAGAGAAACAGATTATCTGAAAACTAAAAAATGTACTTAGGAGAAGAGTTAAGGATATTAAGATACAGAAACAACATGCCATAATGACTAACTATTCGTCTGAGAATGTTTCACAAAGCTTTACTTCTATGGAATGGGCATGGAATGTCACAGAATGTTAGATGGCATCTTATAGGCAAATCTCTTATCCCGTGGGTAAATCTAATTCACCATGTTGCTAACCTCTGCTGAAATAACGTCGGAGAAAGCAATACCATTGAGCAACACATTCTATTTTTGAACAGGCACATTAGTGCTTCCATATATTGAGCTGAATCCTATCTTCTCTTCTACAAACTTCTCTTCTACATGACTACCATTCGCCTCTTGGATGGTAATACTCAAAGACCCCTTCCAGATGTATCTTCATGGAGCCACACATCCCTAATTAGTTCTTGCATTTGTTCATTCATTTATTAAACATTTATTGAGTATCTAGTATATACTAGGCACTGGGGACATATAAAGAGGGGAGGGGGTATAGTTTCTGCCCTCAAGGAGCTAATGACTTTTAGGTGGAGATAAACACAGAAGATATTTAGTATAGAGTATGTACTTCCATAAAGGTTGGCCAGACTTTGGGAGAGCCTAGAACAGGGAAATGTTATCTTGGTTTCAGGTCAGGATGTGACTAGAGGAACCCACTGGAAAAGAAGACACTTGAGCTGAGTTTTGATGATCAAGTTGGAGTTAGCAGGTTGGACTAACAATAAAAACAGTGATTACATTTGCCATGTGCCAGGCACTGAGCTACATTTCTTACAGATATAATCTTATTAATCCTTAGTAATTTAGTAGAGCATGATTTTTCCCTCATTTTAGATGAGAAATTGGAGACTTAGAAATAAATGCCTGACACAAGGTCACACACCGAGTAGCAGAGCTCTACCTAAGAGAGTTTCCAGCCAAGAAAATAGTATATAAGGTCTTAGGAAGGGAAATAGCCAGACCTGCTTGAGCCATGCTGGTGGGACTGTGTACCGGAAGCAAAACCAGATGAGCGGAAGTGGGAGTTGCTGATGTTACATAAGTAACCGCAGCCAAGTAATGCAGAATTGCCAAATTTTGTATTTAACTCCATAGCTATGAAAACTCTCGAAGGATCCTACACAGGGCAGGAAAAACTTGAGTATAATCATGTAGGCTTTAGTTTATTTTTTATTTTATTTGAAACCTGGTGTTGCCAAGTTGCCTGACTTGAATATCACCAATGAAAATCTAACATCCCTTACGCTAATGAACACACCTTTTGTGGTGGAGATTTCAGTAATAGTGTTTGAAGCGGTATGTAAACCCCTCTGAAGTGTTGATCCCTAATTAGTATTTCAAATGCTAACTAGCCACCTTTAGAATGTCCATGTATGATTAGGGCTCTTCAAATGCCTCCTCACTACTCTCGGGATGTAGGTGATACCAAAATAGTTTAAAGTAAATCAATACAGATAACATGTAACTCCTAGAAAGGGCTTGCTACTGAAAACAAGAGAGAAAAGTGTCCCTTTGTGTATGTTTGAGGTCATCGTCACAAGGACAAGTGGAGACGCGCTCTGAGTGATGTGGCCCCAGTCATTTCCTTTTCCTGGACGGGTGTGCAGATGATGAGTGAGGAATGTGTGAGCCTCTGTTCCCCTTTGTCTGGAAACCCTCGTGACACACTCTGAAGCTACAAACAGGCCCATTATCCCTCATGCCTTTTCCATAGCTGGGCGTTGCTGACGTGGAGAAGTCACGGCACAGACAGGCTGACACACCTGAGAGATGAGAGCATACCTGAAACAAAGGCCTGATCGCATCATGTTTCCACCTGGCTGGCCTTCAGGCAGATTGCATATTCCCTGGGCTCTTCTTGGGGAAAGGGGGCTTATTCCAGGCCCAAGACAAAGCCCTGGCACCCCTGTGACAAGCTGACCAGGCAGGGATATGAGTGCTCCCTATGAGCAAGATCTGAACAAGATCCTGTCTGAATTCCTTGTAAGTGTGGCATCCTAACTTGACACAGCACACTGCAGGGATGACACAGAACAACATGGGACCTTTGAACTTACAGAATCCCATAAAAGTTCTGGCCCCAATTCCCGGCGGGGGTGGGGGTGGGGGGCGTGTGAAGAGCACATATGCACAGACTCACATGATGTTGTATATAATTTCGGGAGGGTCGTGGAACTTCTCTTTTTCTAAAATATTAGTATCTTTCAGTGCAGCCTAATACAGAATTAACGCTGAGGGCAAAAATATCACAATAAAGTAAATAAATTTTCCATCACTTCACTTCATGTCAAATCGGATTTTCACTGAAAATAAAGACAGAATTAGTTGCCTTTTGGGATTTCCAGCAGTGGCATAAACAGTCTTGAGTTCCTTATTCCTGGTCATGTTTAGCCCTGGTTGGGTGTCACCTGGCAGTAACGCTAGGGAGGAGATGCCTAAACTGGATGGGATCGGCCTAAATTAAATTACAGCAGGCCAGAGGGTGGACAGAAGAGACCAGAGGTGAATCAGTTAACAACAAAACGCTGATAACTTCCCTGAGTGTATGTTGGAACTTTGAATTAACTCCCAAGTGTCTATTTCCACAATTATCTAGAGAGACTAGCTGAAAAGACCACCAGGCACCACCACATCTGCTTCCCCATGAACTTTCCAGACTACTGACCACAACTAATCCAAAAGAACAGCTCTTCCTCCCTACAGACTATGCACCTACCCCAGAACCCACTTCATTCCCCCACCCCCTTTATCTATAGCCAGTGAAATTCTTTCAAAACAGCTTATATCTCTCTACTCCCTGCTTAATGTATAGAAGAGCCGTTAACACAGGACAGCCGACATGTGGTCTTCTCCATCTAGCCTGCTGCTGCTGGTTTAGATTGAGCACATGGCTCAATAACCCTGTCTTTTAGAAAGCCCTTCAGCCTTGAAGGTTTTTTAACAGCACAGTGCCCTACACATGGACCTTTCAACTCTTATGAGTCTATAAGTTCCATTTTTGAGGCACCTTTGTCTCCAGGGAAGGAGAGTGCTGAAAAATCTCCAGGAACCACAGAGCATTCATCTCCCCACAGGTGGGTCAAAGGTTATCTGATTTTAGGTCTTGACACAAGATCAATTCTAACATATCGAGTTCAGTAGCCTCTTCCCATCAAGTCTAATCATTCCCAACACTCCCGTAACCTGCAGATTAGGGACTGAGCAATGGGACCCAGGGGTGGGGAAGATCAAGAAGCAGAAAGCAGGCATAGGGATCGAATTTCCTCCAGGACTAAGAAGACAGAGATGAGTAGTAGGGTTATTTGAGGTCTAGAGGTCTACTTTTAGAAAGTAGAAGTTCAGTTTTCCTGTGGTTTCCTCCTCACCTCCTCCCACACATACTCCCAACCCCCTGCAAAGAGAGAGGGTTAAAAGATTCTTATTTGGGGGAAAAAAATGCAGATATATAAAACATTAGACAACACTAAAGGAGACAATAAAATGTTAGTAATTACTTCTGGGTTGTGAGTTTAGAGGTAATTTTGGTATATGTATTTATACCCATCTTTGCAGGATTGTCTATGTTTTCTGCAATGAACGTTATGGCTATTATTTAAAAAGCAATAATATTAAAAATATTTTAAGTTTCTATTTAGAAATACACTCATCGTTGTTGTTAGATTCAGGCCTGGGAGGATTACTCAAGATCAGATTGGGGCTCTTGGTTTCTTTGGATGCCTTGAGATAATCACCAATGCCATGAAGCATAAGCAATTTAACATTCAACAAATTAAATTTTGCCAGGGAGAGTCTAAACACAATGTGAGTACATTATACCCTACATTCAAATACAACAGCAGCTTCAGTGATAGACAATCCCTATTTTGCTTGGGGTTCCATCTCTTTGGATACCCTCTCTTTATCCTGGCACAATTCTAGTCTTCCTTCCTTCTGCAAGAGTTGTTAGTAGCTTTAGGAGAGGTTGGCAACAGCCATACTGTCTCTCCCCGCCCCCCGCACCCCCCTCCCCTTCTATTTTATTCTTGCTGCAGCAGTCCTGTCTGATTGCTATGACCTCTTGCCTCAACTATTCCAAGAATCTCTTAACCATTCTGTGCCTCTGTTTCATCCTTCCCACGCTGCCAAAACCAGTTTCCATCACGTGATTCCACCTTGCCCCAGGAATCAACACCTCAATCTGAAATTCAAGAACAGGTGCTCTTAACTGCAAGCACTGATTTTCAGTCAAGCTGTTTCTAACATGAATAACTTTATATAGAAAGATCCAGAGAAATTAGAAGAGAGAATTTTTTATCTGAAGAATTTTAATGTTCCTCCCAAGCAATCGCACTGTTGATTTATATGTCTCTCAGCCATGCTGCCTTTGGATTAGGCTTTATGGTCCATAGGAGTAGAGATGACATCTTCTACCTTTTTGGAATCTCCATTTGTTGTAAAACGGAGCACTGAGTAGATACTTCATACATTCTTATTGACACGGTGCAGGCATGGCAGCTGAGGAAATCTGCTGCCCTGCTAATAGCGTACTCTCCAGACAACAACTGTGCTTGGAAGAGTGAGTAGATTTGGAAGACCTCTGAGGATGGAAACCTTCCAAATTACAGACTTTGGACTCAAATCATCTATGTGCATACATCCACCTATTGAGCTGGGGCCATGTGTCCCTTGCATAGTATTCTGCTTCCTTCCACAACTGGCTCATGGACCCTTAGTGAGTGTCTGTTATATGTTAGCGCCAGCCGTGGGCAAACTACGGCCTGCGGGCCGGATCCGGCCCGTTTGAAATGAATAAAACTAAAAAAAAAAAAAAAAAAGACCGTACCCTTTTATGTAATGATGTTTACTTTGAATTTATATTAGTTCACACAAACACTCCATCCATGCTTTTGTTCCGGCCCTCCGTCCAGTTTAAGAACCCATTGTGGCCCTCGAGTCAAAAAGTTTGCCCATCCCTGCGTTAGCCCCTGGTTAGGTAAAGTGGAGCCAAAGATGAACAAGTAGTCCAAGTCCACTGGAAACTGAGATACACAAGAGCAACTGTGACACAATATGATAATTGCCTTACAGAGTGTGGATTCGCACAAAGAGCTTCCCAGTCCCAAAGGGGAGCTGGGAAAGTTTCAAAGGAGAGAAAACATTTGAATTGGGCTTTGAAACTAAGTAAGACAAAACCAAAATAGTCTTGAGGGAAGAGCATTCGAGACAGAGGCAATGACATACAAAAGCACAGAGGAGCGGAAAGCAAGTTACATACAGAGAAAGACACATCTCCCATGTGGTCGGAGCATGTGGTGAGGAGGGAGAGGGGCGCTGGCTTCAGGAAGAGAGGGCATGGCAGGAGGTGGGCTATAGGGCAGACTGCGGTAGGGTGCAGGGTGCAGGTGGCGGGATGGTGGGGGGATGGAGAGAGAGGGTGCTTCCTGTCCCGGCTCCTTGTTTCGCGTCATTTTCCTGCAGTCAAGGTGCTGGGCTCTCTTCTGCCGCGATGTGAGGAACTGCCTGTCTTCTCTGTCCCGGCCAGAGAGTGGTCTGATGAAGGTGAGTCACTAACATATTCCTTGGTGCACAAGTGTCAACAATTAGTAATGGATGAGGCCAGGCCCGCTGGGTCACCAGTTACCAGAAAGCCAGTTCCAGAGGTGCCATCACTGCCCAACTTTGCTTGCAGACAGGTTCCTGCCTCAGGAAATAGGACAACACACTCAGAAGGGACACACCAAGAGGAAAAATAGAAGGAAAAAAACTGCAACAGGCTGGCTCAAGACTTTCCAGACAGGGCGTGGCTGTGTGAACATTCCAGAGCAGTCTATTAAAAAAAACACAACAGGCTTAGTTACTTTTTCTGTCCCTTCATGAAAGAACCTCTGTGGGAATGTGAGGAAAGAGCAAAAAGGCCCATTTGCTCAAGAGGAGAGTGATTAGATTTGCAGGAATAGGCTCATTTGTAAGCAGCGAAGGAATTTCTCAAAATGGCATCATTTGTGAGGTCTCTTGGGTATAAGAACACATCAAACATGAGACCACTGAGCTGTTGGAAATGCAGAGATTCTGTCCTTTGAGCATGTAAAAATGACTTACAAACAGCAGTTAAGGGTGGTAGTTATTATGGTAACTAGTGGTAGTTGTTGTTATTCCTCTGTGCAAATATCCCCTAGAGCAGTGGTTCCCAACCTTTTTTTGGCCATGCCCCACCTAAGCATCTCTAAAATCCTGATGCCTCCCACCCCCGGTGACATATAATACTTATTATTCAAAAAGTGAACTCCTATTCACATGGAAGAAGCCTAAAAGGCCATTATGTCTAAACAAGCTTCCAAAGAACATGGCATCCATGAAAGAGAAAAATAAAAGAACGAAAGGACAAGTTGAAGTACTGAGGAAGAAATCACTAAGGAATTGTTTTTAAAAAAATAATTATATGAAGTGTTATGAAAAAATGGCAAATAAAGTTTCAAAACATATAATAGAGAACTGAAATGCATAAATATGTCACAATATATATTTATATACTGTATATGAGGCCCCTAGAATCTTAAGAAATGCAAAAAAATTCACTGTTAATAACTCATTCTCGAATTGCCCCCCTTCATAATCAAATTGCCCCCCTGTGGGAACCACAGGCCCCATGTTGGGAACCACTGCCCTAGAGAGTTGACAGATCTCTTGGTATTTTGCACATTTGCAGTCTTTTACTCAGCAAATACTTATGGAGTGGTTACCATGTGACAGGCACTATTCTAGATATTGGGAACAGAGCAGTGAACAGCTGGTTTATAATCCAGGGGTGTGAATTCATCTAACCACACCTTATACTAACTTTCTCATCCTGCAGAGATAAGAAGGGAGGGAGGGAAGAGTGTGCAGACAGCGTATTGCAGTCAGAAGTCACTGGCTACCTGGATGACAGGTGAAGGGAAGGCTGCAGGTAGGAGAAAGAATAAAGAGTTGTTGGAGAATCTGAAGAGATACTTGTTGATATTACCATTTTGTCTGAGACTTGTCTAATCCAAAGCCAGGACTTGGAAAAGGACCTAGCTGCTCAGGTCCTCCTAACCCGAAGGAAAGTTCACCCAAAGCTCGCAGATCACCAAAGCTTTTTCCTTTCCTCTGTGACATTGGAAATGTGGGAGGGAGCATGAGACTTGGCCTGACAGTGAGGAACAGAAGGAGGAACAGAATGCTAATTCCTGGGAGGATTTAGCGTTGCTCTCTGCTGCCTTCTTCCTTCTGCTTCCAGAGCTCAGGTATGAAGAAAGCAAAAAGGGACAGAATCCCTGCCCCCAACAGGGAAGGTGGCTGCAGGAGAGGAGCAGACTGAGGAAGCCTGACATGGCTCTTGGTGCTGACCCAGGAATAAGGTTGATTTTCCTCACCTGAATGTGTCTGGCAGCTGTCCACCACACATCTGCAAACAAGAGCTGATCTCAGACTCAGGGCCTTGCTGCACAATCTGGCATCTGTGAGCTTCCCATGGTGCTTGGTTGTCATGTAGCATGAAGACAGAGCAGGTGGCTGGGTGGCTCCCCAGGTAATACTGATATTCTTGAGCTCAAAGATTTTGCATCTAAGCAGCCAGCCTATCAGGGGACATGAGAGACTTTCTTGTCTCATTGAAAGAAACATGAAAGTTTGGCATCATTGTACTGCATCCTTTGCAATGCTGTCTTCTCTGCCAGCTACCTTCCATCAGTTTGAGTTCAACCACCAGTCAAGCTGTTTGAAAATTTGGAAAAAAATTTGTCACAAAATTTGGAAAAATTCCTTCTGAGAAAATGGCATCATATTTTTGATGTGGTGAGTACAAGGGAAGGAGGGCAATGGGGTTTTCAATTCATTCAGTTCTTTCAAATGTTATTTTTCTCATTACTCGACTTTACTTGTTGAGGATGAGCACTGTGTTTCTGCTGATGATCTATTTTTAGAAATTGGACAGCCTCGATCAATTTCTGGTTGGGGTATACTGGGCTCCTGATGGGAGTGTGTGTTGAGAATGGAGACCAGCATTCCTCACCTGGAGCTTTTTCCAGCCCAAATTACCCAGGAGACTGGCACCCAGTCTGTATACACGATATCCTTTTAATATTTTTTATTGATTTTTTAGAGAGAGAGGAAGGGAGAGGGATATAGAGATAGAAACATCTATAAGAGAGAAATATCATGGATTGGCTCCTCCTGCATGCCTTCCCCCACTCCCCACACTGGGGATTGAGCCCAAAACCCAGGCATGTGTCCTGACAGGGAATTGAACTGGTGACCTCTTGGTTCCTCAACGCTCAACTGCTGACCCACACTGGCCGGGCTGCACCATACATTTTAAATATATATATATATTGATTTCAGAGAGGAAGGGAGAGGGAGAGAGAGACAGACACATCAATGATGACAGAATCATTGATCAACTGCCTCCTGCATGTCCCACACTGGGAACTGAGCTCATAACCCCGGCATGTGCCCTCACCAGGAATTGAACCATGCCCTCCTGGTTCATAGGTCAATGTTCAACCACTGAGCCACACCAGCTGGGCTACACCATAGACTCTGAGTCACCTTAGGTTCTCTTCTTGGTAACACTTTGGATTAAACGCAAGAGAATCCTAGACTTTGGCTTCTCCTTGTAGACAAATTGGCTTTGCAGGCTTCCCAGGCAACCCACCTTCAGGAGGCAGAGAGGCCCCAGCAGATAAAAGGTTGTGTATATTAAAGACCCACTCACCTAGGACAGCCAGATATTGGTAACAGGGTTTTACCTGTTTCAGCCCAGTAAAACTCACCCAAGGCTGCCTGAGACAAAAGGGTGAAACAGGCCAATTCATCCAGGCTTTTTCCATCTCTCCTGTGTCAACACTAGCTAGCATATCCTTCCATTCCCACTGAAATATAGCTTCATGCAGTCAGTGTTCATTGACATTTATTTTGCCAAGTGGTATGTGCGGTCTAGGCATCGGAGATGCAGCTGTGAACGAAATAGACAAAGCTCCTTACTAGGGAGGGGTTGAAAGCTGGCAAATCCTCAATATAAATATCTCTTTATACTTGTACAGATCTGCTGTACAGAGTATAAACCTATACTGAGAAAACCAGGACAAAATGAACCTCACACAACTGGCTTCACACTAGAACTCTTTCTGTGTGTGACTTTCTCTTCTCATTGAATTGGGAACTCCTGGGGTCTAAGGCAGGTCAGGTGTCATCTCTGTTTAGCTAACGGCGCCTAAGTGACAGAGTGCTTCACAAACGTATTCCTCCTTGCATAGCACAGAGCACAGGCTTTGATTCAAATCCTGACTGTTCCTTACTAACAAGGTGAACTCAGGCTAGCTGACTAACTGCCCCGAGCCTCCGTTACCTCATTTCTAAAATGGAGATAATATTTATCTTGAAGGAGTCTAAAGATAGTGCCAGGAATATGGTAATTACCCTGTATGACTCGTATGATGATGATGATGATGATGACATATCCTCATCAAATTCTTTGTATAAACTATATAATACAACTGACACCAACAGAAAGCAACTATTCCATAAGAATTTCTAGAGTTGTCCTCCACCTGACATGCTGGAGTTACTTCAGTTGAAGTTCTCTAATGGAACAGTAGAAGATTGATAGCGCTGCAGGAATAGATGAATCACAATGTTTTGAGACATCTTTAATGAAAGCAAAAAGAAGAACGGCTGCAAAGGTGCATAAAAATCTTCACTGTGTCCTTATATCAGCCACTCAAAAGAGAATATTAATGAATTTTAAAAATACAAATTTTTTATCATCGGTATTTTTGTAGAATCTTCTGACAAAGTTATTTCAACTTAGACCAAATCTAGAATCATCTCAATGAAAATCTCTTTTTTGCCAATTTATTTGCTCCCTGGAGTTCATTTCTGTGGAGAGAGATTCTACTATATAAGAGCAATTTCTGCACATTTTGTAAGTGTAGACCTTTCTGGCAGCATCTGGCTAAAGCTATGCCTAGACCCAGAATACAGGCCTTAGCTGAGAAGGGAGGGGGTCATGGCAGTAAAGGCTAAGACCCAGGATCATTTTTTAAATTAAAGTATAGTTGACATACAGTATTATATTAATTTTGGGTGTACAACATAGTGATTTGACATTTATATACCTTATCATGTGATCTCCATGATAAGTCTAATAACCATACAAAGTGATTATGATATTGTTAACTGTATTCCCTCTATTATACATTACATTCCATGACTTATTTCGTTTATTCCCCTTCACCCATTTTGCCCCATCCTCCCTCCCCTTTGGTAACCAACAGTTTGTTCTCTGTATCTATGAGTCTATTTTGCTTTGTTTGTCATTTGTTTTGCTTTTTGAGATTCCACATGTAAGTGTAATTATACAGTATTGGTTTTTTCTCATCTGACTTATCTTACTTAGCATAGTACCCTCTAGGTCAGTGATGGCGAACCTATGACACGCGTGTCAGAGGTGACACGCAAACTCATTTTTTTGGTTGATTTTTCTTTGTTAAGTGGCATTTAAATATATAAAATAAATATCAAAAATATAAGTCTTTGTTTTACTATGGTTGCAAATATCAAAAAATTTCTATATGTGACATGGCACCAGAGTTAAGTTAGGGTTTTTCAAAATGCTGACACGCCGAGCTCAAAAGGTTCGCCATCACTGCTCTAGGTCAAGACTTTATTTTTTATTTTTATTTTTGAGTTGTAAGATCTAAGGTAAATCACACTATCCCCTCTTCCTACTGAACTTTTGCACATATGCAACCTCTATTTAAAATAAACATGAAAGTTGGCATTTAAATGGACAAGAAGTGACAGAGGGGAAGGAGCGGAATCACTGTCATTGATTCTTGGGGAATTTAATGAGGGAAAATGGTGGTGACTTGGACTTGAAAGTCCCACAAATGTGTTCCAGTTCTCCATTTGGTAGCCAACAGATGTTGAGATATTAACTCATCTCTCAGAACTTCTGTTCTTCATCTCTAGAACTGAGGTAAAAATAAATTACCCAAAAATATCACATGACTCACAGAGATACTCAGGAATTAAGATGGGAAACAAAGCATCTTATAAATGAAAAGGCACCATTCAATTTAAAGTAATTGTTTTGAACCCAATTGATTTTTCAAAGTATGTATTAAAAGGTGCCAAGTAGATCAAAATACTAACAATGGATAATATTTCATGATGTTGTATTTGGGGCAATACTTTTGTTTGTATTTTTATTTATACTTTGCTATAATGCCAACCTTTCTACAATGAGCATGCATTACATTCGCAATCAGAGAAATTTATATTGAGTAGTTAATGTAAGTGTTGCTTAGTGATACACACCATGTAGTGAAAGCATTAAGGAATGAAGAAGGACCATACATAGTGATGCCAGGGTATGGCTACCACTGGGAACAAGAAATGAAATGGAATGAAGAAGAATGTATGGGGACACTAACTATATCAGTAAAAGTTAATTTCTTAACTTGAGTGGTAGGTACAAGAGTATTTTTAATTATGATATACTAGAGGCCCGGTGCCTGAAATTCATGCACAGGGGGCAGGGAGGAGGTCCCTCAGCCCGACCTGCACCCTCTCCAATACAGGAGCCCTCAGAGGATGTTCTACCGATGGCTTAGGCCTGCTCCCCATGGTTCTCTGCTATCTGCGGGGCCCACTTGGCCACTCCTGGGTCGCCGCTGGCAATGGCCAAGCGGGCCCTGATATGTGCTGTCTATGGGGCCTGCTTGGCCGCTCCCAGGTCGCCACAGTGACAGCCAAGCAGGCCGCCCCCCAGGACTGGAGGACTCCAGCGGAGCTGAGAAGACTGGGTGCCGCCATCTTGTGGCTAAGGAGCCGCCATCTTTGTGTCAGAGTGATCGTTAATTTGCATATCACTCTTTTATTAAATAGGATGCTTTTGTGTGTGTTTTAATCTATATATATATATACAACTCTAATATGCAAATAGACCGAACGGCCAAAAAACCGGTCGCTATGATGTGCGCTGACCACCAGGAGGTGCACGCAAACATGGCGGGCATCGGCAGCAGGCAGCAGAGTGTGGAACATGGCGGGCATTGGCCGCGGCGGGATGGTGGATCAGGTGAGTGGGGGTGCCAGACCAAGGCGGGGCACTGGTCGCTATCATCAGGACAAGCCTCTGGTGGTTACTGAAAATTCTTTGCTCCTACACACCACGGTCCTGCCAGGCACTCACACCTGCTGCTGGCCCTGATCGCTCAGTGCCATTAGTGGGTGCAAGCGGCAGCTGCCAGCCCCAATCGCCCTTGAGGGGTTCTCCACCTCCCCCTGCTCCTGAGGGGCCATCAGGGGAGCAGCCGCTACTCGCACCCACTGACGGTGCCAGCCCCACTTGCACCTGCTGCTGGCGCTGGCCCCAATCGCTCCCTGCCATCAGTGGGTGCCAGCGGGGTCGGCACCATCAGCATGTGGGAGTGGCGGTGGCGGGAGCAGGGCTGCTGGCAGACAGGGGACCGGGGGCCACGGTGGGAGGGGCTGGGTGGGGGCCAGGAGGATGGGCCAAGACCCACCCCTGTACCTACCACAGCCTCACAGCCCACAGGTCCTTTCAAGGTGCACGAATTCGTGCACTGGGCCCCTACTTTCATTATAATTTTAAAACAAAATATCAGTTCTGGGTACAAAGGTTTTTGTGCAAGGATGCTCCTTGCAGAATTATTTGCAATAATCAAAATATTTTAGATAAAGTATCTAACAATAGGAAATTGGTTAAATAAATTATAGTGTAGAAAAATAAAGCAAGATAATATTGTTAATATTACTACTCTTGTCCTATGAACCTTAAGTCACCTAGCTTCACATAGCTGTCTGCTGAATCTATCTATTGTGGGTGGAAGATGATAGAAAATTACTGCTGAATTGCAGTTTTGATTCCTCCCATTTTATTTTCTCCAGTACTTTATTAAGCCCATGATTGGTATAAATGTATTTACTAAGTGAGTATTCCTCATTATTTAAAAATGTTCAGTTAGCATTGTACACCTCTATATAACAAATAAGAATATTTAGTACTTGAACAAGAAGATATGACAAAGGAAACATTTGAAAGGCCCAAGTGAGTCCACCTACCATCACAATCTACAAACCTCAGCCTGTGGCATACTGGCCTCTACTTTGCAGATGAAAAGGGTTGATTTCAGTTGACTTTTTGTTTCTTTCCTATTATTAAATTGTTAAACCAAGGGAACCATTTCTCACTTGTTCATTAGGCTCTCTGATGGATGTTATATATCAATGGACCTCGTCAAGGATTTGATCATTCTGTCCATCCCCTTTTGCACAACCTACTCAAGAATTCTAAGGAATGTCCCCTAGCTGGTTTGGCTAAGTGGATAGAGCCTGTGGACTGAAGGGTCTCAGGTTCGATTCTAGTCAAGGACATATGCCTGGGTTGCTGGCTCAATCCCCAGTGGGGGGTGTTCAGGAGGCAGCCAATCAATGATTCTCTCTCATCATTGATGTTTCTCTCTTTCTTCCTTTCTCTCTGAAATAAAAATATATTTTAAAAAAAGAATTCTAAGGAATGTAGCTTTCAAATCAATGACAAAAGACAGTGGTTTTCTGCTCTGTTCTCAGTGATTAAACTGTGATTTTTCAGTTCAAAGTAATTTTTTTCCATTTTGAAAAATCAAAAATAATGTTATTTTAGAAATGTGTATATTGCTGATGCAGATATGGCTACAGCCGCTAGGTGTCATAAGAGTGAGTTATAGAATCGATTCAGTGGATCCTTGGGTTTTAAGCAGAAAGATGAGCTGGATTTGTCTCCAGCACCTTGACACCCCTGCTTCTGCCCTGCTTGCTTCAACAGCGTGGCAGTCTTTCCCAAAATTTTAGGAAAGGACCCAACAGGGCTTTGTGGGAATATAAACATACGTACTGCTTCTCCTAGGAGTATTCGCATTTCAAATTTTATGTGAAATTGTTGACATGTTTATTCTCTATTAATAATCCAGGAGCCAAAGGAAGAGATAGATTTCAGAAGTTGGAAGAACTATAAAATATTTAAATCATTCATCCTTCAGGCAAGACTTGCAATTATATTTAACTTTATACTTTTGTTTATGTAGCCTTAGTATGATGTTGTAGTGTAGAAGCTTATAAATTCAGTTTATAAATAAAATGCCTAGTTTTCAAAATCTGTATCTACAAGGTATATATAGGACTATATAAATCATAAAAGGTATGTACAAAATTTGAACTAAATTAGAAATAATTTTATTATATCACAATGATCACTTAATTTTAATAAGACAACCTTTATCATAAAATGCCCTTCAACCATCACACTATTGAAGTGCTTGGTTCAAGTCACCATTATTTTACTTAATAATGGCCCCAAAGTGCAAAAATAGTCATGCTGGCAATTTGGATATAACAAAGAGAAGCCATAAAATGCTTCCTTCCTTTATGTGAAAAGGTCAGTAAAGCCCTGGCTGGCCTGGCTCAGTGGATAGAGCATTGGCCCAGGGACTGAAGGGTCCTGGGTTTAATTCCCATCAAGGGCATGTATCTCGGTTGCAGGCTCGATCCTCGGCCCTGGTCAGGGCATGTGCAGGAGGCAACCAATGTGTGTCTCTCTCACATGGCTGTTTCTCTCTCTCTGTCTCTCCCACTCCCTTCCACTCTCTCTAAAAATCAATGAAAAAATATCCTCGGGTGAGAATTAACAGAACAAAACAAAACAAAACAAAAAACAGTACCTAGTAAATAACAAATAAATCTCTGAAAAAAAGAAAGAAAAGGTGAGTATAGTACAATAAGATATTTTGAGACAGAGACAGACTACATTCTAATTACTTTTTCATATTGTTATAATTGTTCTATTTTATTATTAGTTATTGTTGATCTCCTACTGCCTAATTTATAAATTAAACTCTGTCATAAGTATGTATGTATAGGAAAAAACATAGTACACATAGAGTTCAGTACTATCTGCGATTTCAGGCATCTGCTGGGAGTCTTGGATTGTATCCCCCATGGATAAGGGGGACTGCTGTACATAATATGGTTCTCATAATGACACAGCTCTCTCCAAGATATTCTTACTCTTCTCTATTTTCATGATGTAACTAATGGGAAAAATAATTTCTGGACATCTTGTGTCACTCAGGTCAACATTTTTTACCTTCCATAATTTTTTTATTTACAGACTCTTACCTAGATTTTCAAACTCTGTTCATTTATTAACTGCTGAGATTATGTGCATTTTGTTTACCACAGTTTTTCCAGTGCCTAGCAAAGTGCATAGCCCATCGTGGATAATCAATAACTATCTTCTGAGAATACACCTGAAGAACAAAACAGCAGCTAACATGGATTGAGCACCTACTCTGTGTAGGGCACTCTTCTAAGCAATTTATGGTTCATCTTCCCAACAACCTTATGAGGAACAATAATCTATTATCCTCACTTCACAGCTGGGACATAAAAAGGTTCAATAACTTGCCCAGGTTTTTATGAGTTAGGATCCAACTTTGGCTAGCAAATGGTGGAGTTCGGATTTAAATATAATTACTGTAACTCCAAGCCAACCTTCTCTTTTCCCCCTGCTTTACTGAGATATTAACACATAATATGTATGTTTTCCATGTACACTATAACAATGTGATTTATGTACATATTACAAAATAATTACTACAAGTTTAGTTAGCACATCTATCACCCCAGGAAGCCAGACTTCTTAACGACCTCTTAGAAAACACTGAGTGCCTTCTCACTCCTCCTCCCTTCCTATTTCCATTTCCATCTCCTCCCTTTCTCCTATGACACTGGACATTTCCAAGTGGGTCTGTATCTTCACGATAAAAAATTGATGTTTAACCCTTACTCAAGTCACTGGTGCCAGGAAGACCATAGGAGGTCCTACAGCTGAGAACAACTTTGTCAGAATCCCTTGCCTCTCCTGGGCTCCCACCATGCTCTGCCCTGGCCTGCTCCCAGTTATAAAGGCAGGGCTGAGAAGAGTGATCTCAGACCTTGGCTCATGGGTCTCCTTTGGTTTTGCTGCTGCTTTGGGCCTTTGCCTGTGCAGGACTCTGCTTCTCATCAGCATCTCCTGCCTCCTGTGAACCCCCTGCCTAGGGCCTTGCTTAGTTTTCCTTCTGCTTGATTATTCTTCCTCATGTAGACCCCAGTCTGGTCACCTGTTGCATGTCCCTTCATGCGTTGAAATGCTCAGATTCAGAATTTGGCCTTGCTTCCTATAGCTAAGACTGTGTGCCCTTCTTATGTTTGTGGACATCCTGGCCTTGAGCCCATATATCCTCTCCAGGCCATGTGGAGAAGTTAGACTCTCAGTTCTTATCAGTTAACATAGTACCTCTTGGGCTGTCCCTGAGTGGAATTTCTCATTTTCCCACTTATATTCCCTTAACTCATTCCTTTATTCCTCTTCTTGCTAATATTTCTTGGCTCCTTTCCACCCTATGACCTCTGGTTTTATGAGAGAACCAGATGCAGATGTGGGGAATTTTCCTAATTTTTTTTCCACAGACCCTCTGCAGAGTTGCTGTGGTGAAGCCATTTGTATTAACAATATGACACCACTTTTCCGTGGTGTAGACGTAGGGATAAAAAGGACACAGGATGCCCGGCCAGCATGGCTCAGTGGTCAAGAGTTGACCTATGAACCAGGACGTCAAGGTTCGATGCCCAGTTAGGGTACATGCCCGGGTTGTGGGCTCGATCCCCCACGTGGGGCATACAGTGTGGGGCAAGCAGGAGGCAGCTGATCAATGATTCTCTCTCATCATTGATGTTTCTCTCTCTCTCCCTCTCCCTTCCTCTCTGAAATCAATAAAAGTGTATTTTTTTTAAAAAAAGGACACAGAGTGTTGACCTTGAAAAATGCTTCAAAAACTGTATGCAAGGGACCACAGAGATAAAAGACAGAAACAACAACAAAAATATGTGATTAGGTGAATATTCTGAGGGAAATAGAATCAATTAAAATAAGATATAATTGCCTCCATTGGCTACGCTTTTCTTGTGTACTATGTGTGTATGTCAGGGAAACCGCTGGGACCATCTGTTAAATGTTTATTTCCATTGTTACTTCTGAGGTGCCAAAAAAAGCCTGTAATGGGAAGAAAGAGGAAAATAGCCTTTAACATGGTTGGAGACTGATCAAGAAAAGGAAAAGCCAGATGCCAAATTCAGGCTCAAATTCTGTCTTCCTTTTTATAATCAGAAAGTTCTAGAATAACCAAGTCTATCTTTTCAAGGATCTCTGCTTTTTTCTCATTATTAATAATACTCCTTTATGGCAGAGGGAATAAAGATTTGGGATGGAGACATTTTGTCATTTGTTGATACTTTTTTGAAAGGACAAAGGAAATAGAGACAAGACAGGAAATTAACCACTCTACTTGTTAGCTCTTCTGGAAAAAAGTTTGACAAGAGTGAAGCCTTCAGCCAAAATAAGGTACAAGAGCTTGTCTGTACAATTTAATTATTCATGTTTCCCCTGCCCATTATTAGTCTAGATAATCAAATACTGAGTGACCCAGAAAGACTGAAAAACAAAAAAGCATTTTCCCTTTGGCCTCACATGCTCCTAAAGTTTAATCTTGCTTGCTGACATCCAAGAATAGCTTCATCATGGAAAAATAGAAGAAGAAAGTAATTAGCATCCCTGAACAAACCTTGAAAGTTTGTGTTTACAATGGATTAAATTTATAAGAGGAAAAATGGGGGTTTTTGTTCCCTAAACTATAAGAATTTGTATAGACAATACCTAAACTGCCAGCAGCTTCAGAGACAATTACCCAAATCTTGTTGCCAAAAACTAATTTTATTTGGTAAAAAGCAAAGTGAGTCTTCTTGTTTGGCCCAAACCTCAAATTAGCCGGCAAATAACAAATTCTCACTTTTTCTTCACCTAAATAAAAAAATCACCTACTTAAACACTGAATTTTCGGAGATTGAAACTAACATATAGGACTGAATTTCAAGTATAGTAACCATTTAACAAAGATCATTAGGTACTTCAGTAGGTAAACTCTTTGGCTAGACTGCAACAGAAAAAAATTAGGTGAAAAGTCAATTTGTTTAAAGGAATTTATAGTGAGATTTCAGTACTTTCTGGAATAAACTATCTTAGGCTCATCCTAGGGAAGGGCCATGTTTTTGGTGACAGTAAAGAATTATGGTGCTTAATAGGTACTAGCTCATGTGATCCTCACATCCCAACAAGGCAGGTATTTTTATCCCTATGTGTTATCTCTGTTTTTTCAGAGTGAATTTTTTTGAAACATCTCAGAGTAAATCACAGATATGATGCCTCTTTCTTCTAAAAAAAATCAGCGTGGATTTTTCTATTATCAACTATTTTTCTTATATAAACACAGCACAATGATCAACCTCAGAAAATTAACCTTGACATAATATTCTTATCTAATTTATAGACAATCAAATTTTGTCAGTCAGCCCACTAATGTTTTGTCTTGTTTTTTTTTTTATCAAAAGAAAAATATTATCTGGTTCAGGATCCAATCTATGATTACAGGCTGCATTCAGTTGTCACATCTTTTTAGTGTCCTTTAACTTGGAACAATTCCACAGTCTTCTGTGTCTTTCATGATATTAGCATTTTTGAATAGCATCATATAAAATGTTCCTCAAAAAATGGGAAATCTCAGCAGATAAATAAAAACAACAAAAAGAAGCAAAGAGAAGATTTAGAATTGAAAAATACAATAACTGATATAAGAAAATCACTGGATGAGCTCATAAGAAAAATGGTGGCACATGGTTATTTAAATAACTCATACTGTTTTTGACAATACGGAATCTTTCTCATCTCGAGTTCTTAGCAAGCAATGTAAGTTCAGGTCATTCTACATAGTAGACATTATTAGAAACAGATACCGTTCATTAACTACAAAAACAAAAACCACACAGTTTGAAACAAAGTGTGCATTTAAAATTATATTCTCCCAATTCCATTCCAGTGTCAATAACTGGCATTCATTTTATAAATCAACTTAATATAAGGATTCTTCTTGAATATATTAAAATCATTCTCCAAAAAGGAAACTACTACTAGAGACCACTATTCTTTTAAAATATGTTCTCTCAAAAGTTAAGACAGTAAAAGGAACAGCACCCATAAGTATAATGTAATGTATTCTTTTGAAAGTCACTCAAGCACATTATTTTATTTGATCCTAATAACAGGAATATATCTGTTTTACAGATTTAAAAACAAGAGGCCTGTATAGATGAGAAAGGTGCTCACTGTCCCTGTAGTAACAGTATATTTTACATTGTAAACCCAAGTTCCCTAAGATTTAAGCAAATGTCTAATGCCTGATTCATGTATTATTATAAATGGACATCACAACAGGTAGGCCCAATCAGCATGATAACACAGGGGAGTAGGGACAAAACACTGTTCTATGTCGATTGAAGCATATATTTCATGGGAATCTTTCAGACAACTACCAGACTTCTTTCATTTTTCCTGATAACCAAAAATGTAAAACATCTTTTTTTTTAAGGGAAACCATCATTTCCTATGATACCTTGCTCTATAAAATAATTGAAGTATATATTGAACAAAAATAGAATCTATAATATAGACTTCTAGTCAAGATAGGTACTCTAGGTAAATTTAGTACTCAAATCCTCCCACAATCATATCAAAATTACAGCTAAACTACAGAACAACCATCATTCACAATGGCCTAAAATCTAGCTGAACAGAAGTCCTACAACTCAGAATATAAAGAAGAAGTAAAATCAAGACTGGCAGAAGGGGTGGACCATGAATGAACCTGTCCCACATTCACATGTGTTGGATAAAAGCCAGGAGGAATATCTTAGATGCAGAATTCCCCCCGGAGGAGCAGGGATCACGGCCCCACACCAGACCCCTAGCCCAGGGTTCCAGTGCCAGGAAGAGAAGTCCCTCATAACTTCTGGCTGTGAAAACCAGCAGGAATTATGGCTGAGTGAGACATGGCTGCTGGAATCCCAGGCAGTTCCTCTTAAAGGGCCCATGCACAGACTTACTCCCTCTGAGCTACAGCACTGGGGCAGCGGTTCTCAACCTGTGGGTTGCGACCCCTTTGGCGGTTGAATGACCCTTTCACAGGGGTCGCCTAAGACCATCCTGCATATCAGATATTTACATTACGATTCATAACAGTAGCAACATTACAGTTATGAAGTAGCAACGAAAATAATTTTATGGTTGGGGGTCACAACATGAGGAACTAACATGAGGGCCAGAAGATTGAGAACCACTGACTGGGGCAAAAGCTTGAAAGGAACTAGGGACATATGAGAATAAATTGAATTATCTGGCATCAGGGCAAGAGCTGGGATGGCAGCTTTCTGCCAGGAAAAAAAGTGCTGGAAGAGGCCATTGTTCCTTTTCTGTAACCCTCACCCCATCCCCCAGAGCTAGCAAGCGGGTGCCATATCTGAGTCTCCATCAACCTGGCCCACACTGTTCGTCCCTCCCTGGTGATTCCCTGAGACCCCCACCCCAACCCAATTTGCAGGCTGACCCAAGCTGTTTCCATATGAATGGCTTGTCTTGGCTCATGCTTCAGACTTTCTTAACCCTTTGAGTGCCAACCAATATCCTAGGAACTATGCTAAAATTGCCAAGGCATTTTTGCTGATTTTACAGCAGTTTAGGGAAAAAATTATGAATTGCAAGTAAATGAAGTTACATATTCAAAAACTTAAGGAAACCTTTACTACATTTGTTTTCATTTTTGACATATATTGTTTGCTGATTGTATTATAAAATACTAGTAGAAAAAATTGCCGATAGCGCTCCCGGCACTTTTGGCGAAAGACAGGAGGAGCACGATCGCGCTCCCCGGCACTCAAAGGGTTATAATCTCTTAAACAAGAAGCATCTGGCCTCTCATTAAGTGTCCCCAGCCCTGACACTAGCAGCAGCTGGTCTTCGTTCAAAACTTGGCCTCACCTGGGCACCTACAAACCCAACACAAGAAGCAGCCATCTAGAGATCACCTTGTAGCTCATGCTGAGTGGCTGCGATGGCCCCAGGCAGAACACATGCAGTGGCTGATCTTAGCCTGTACCTCCTGGGAGGCCCCAGAGTCAGTGCACCTGGTGGATAGATTCAGACCATGCCAAAGCATCACCAAACCACCTCTTTAAACAACACACTCAAGGGGTGGACTCAATGGGCATCAGAGCCCAGATGAAGTAAGTTCACCACCACCAAACCAGCATTACATGAAATGTTAAAAGGTTTTGTGAGTGTGAGGATAAGAAAAAGGCCTCTTTTTTACTTGCTGTAGCCTTCCACAACTTATGAGAATCACCTGGTAATAACCCCCAAGATTGTTAGCTTCTCAGATTCAAACAGCCCTCTGTTCAAATGCTGGCAAGACAAGATAAGCTACTTTCAAGGCTACATTTTTGCATACCCCTCCTCCCTGCCATTTTTATAACTCAGGGATAATTTGCACCAAGAAGTCTCTAGTTAAAAAGTTCCCTTCTCGTCTCCTCTTCAAACAAGCCACTTTGGAACTCTTCATAATTTTTACTCTAAACATGTTTTACTGGCTTGAGAAAAACACTGATAAGACACCTCCCTAGGACATCTGCAGACTATCTCAGCCCCAAATCTCCCTCCCTTCCGTATCACCTAGCAACAGCAGCCATTACCCTTTAAAAGAGCAGGCCACCGTTTATTACCTGCCCTTGTATTGATTAGCAATGCACTGACCCTTTCCCTTCAGAAAAAGTAAAATAAACTTCCTCTCTGCATCTCTTCTTTTAGTTGAGAATTCTAACAGGTCTTCTTGAAGAAGAAGAAGAAGAAGAAGAAGACCAAAAATATGAACAATAAAATGCAAATAAACTCATATTATCAACAATTGAATCTAAAAAGCAAAATATACAAGGAGAACAGAAACAGACTCATAAATATAGAGAATATTTTGACAGTTGCCAGATGGGAGGGGGTTTAGGATATGGGTGAGAAAGGTAAAGGAGTTAAGAACTACAAATTTGTTGGTGCAGAATAGTCATGGGAATGTAAAGTACAGCATAGAGAATATACTAGTAGTCAATAATATTCTTATAACTATGTGTGGTGTCAGATGGTATGAGATTTACTGGGATGATCATTTAGTAAGGTATATGATGTCTAATCACTGGGGTGTACACCTGAAACTAATATAGTATTGTATGTCAACTATAATGGAAACATAAAAAAATGCTTAAAAAAGAAATACCATAAATAATATTGAAAAATAAAAATAAATAAAATATCCTGTAATATTCTGTACCTTAGAGAGTGACTGTTAAGTTAAAATGTCCCTACATAAAAAAGGCTGTCCAATAAGCTTAATATTCAATAATTTATTGTGGGACCTAGTTTATTGCCAATGATCAGAATGAAGTATAGCAAGAAGTCAATTAATTAAGAATTTATCTTTTAGACAACAAAATATTGATACCTTGGCAGGTATCAAATAATTTGAACTTCTAAGGAAATTTATAATTAAGTTTTAAAATGATAAACATTTGTAAGAAAGAAAGTCAGGATTTTAACCAGTTAACTATAGAAGATTATAAATAGTACATAAATACTATGAATAAACAGGTGGTTTCTCAGGGAACAATGAAACAAGTAAATCCTGATTGCAATGTGATAATGTTGACAAATAGATGGGCAGGACTGAGGAAATTATTTTTGTAGGACATGATAAGGAAAGACATGAGGAACGAAGAGCAAGACAATAAATTAGGGAGGAAATAAAAAAGCATTTGTTTAGAGGTAAAAGTTCTCAGAATCCCCAGATGCTTTCACATATAATTGAGTCATTTTACTTTCTCTTCTTTGAAGAGGGTTTAGAGATTATTTTAAGATGTGAGGGCAAATTAAAGTGAAAATTATATGTCCAAAGAATTAGGCATACAAAACAATCACCATCTCCTCTCCATTTTATTTATCACCAAATCTACACCTCCTTCTATATTCTTGATCTTTGTGAATGGTAAAACCACCCATCTAGTTTCTAACCCAGAATCCTTCTTCACACCCTTCTCATATAATCTGTCATCAAATCTTAAAAGCAACTTTCTAAATATTTCTTGAAACTGCCCACTCTTCTAGTTCCACCCCTTCAGTCCATGCTGTGGTTTCCTAAAAGGTTTTGGCTCCAAGAGTCTAATGCCTCCACCCCCACCTACTTGCCACCATGATCTTTTTAAAGTAAAACATTGATCATGGCACTCTACTTAAAATCTCTCAGTGCCACCTCATAGCTTTAGAAAAGTTTAGACTCATGGATCCTGCCTGGTTTTTTAGCTTCATCTTGACAACCCCATACCTACACATTTTGTTCCTGGCAAACTGAACAATACATACTATACTCCATGCCATATTATTCCCTCTGCCAACCAACTTACCTATGTACTTATCACTTGTCTTTTAAACTTTGGTTCACATGAAATCATCTCCTCTAGAATGCCTTCTTTAATCCCTCAGCATGATTTCCATATCTATCTTTTTGGCTCCCATCTTATAGCTTCAGGTCTAAAACATAATCCTGGCCCAGCCCAGGAGGTCATGGTTCAATTCCTGGTCAGGGCATATGCCCGGGTTGCGGGCTTGATCCCCAGTGTGGGGTGCTCAGGAGGCAGACAATCAATGATTCTCTCTCATCATTGATTTCTCTCTCTCTCTCTCTCTCTCTCTCTCTCTCTCTCTCTCTGAAATCAATAAGAATAAAAAAATAAAATAAATTTTAAAAAACCATAATCCTGGTGGATTAGGAGAAAGCCACCCAGGCAATTGTCCTGGAGACCAATCTTTAAGAAAGCATATGTCATTAGGACCATTGCAAAGAGAAAAAATTGTGTTTATCAGTACTGTATGTAGTTAGAAGGACTGCTTTGACAAGCTCTAGAAATCAGGAATATGCTTGAATAGTAATAAATGATTTCTAAACCGCCTTGGAAAGAGCGTGTTTGGGTAGCTTCTGTGTCTTTGTTTTGCTTAGGGTTTGCAAGTTCATAGTCAGAGCTGAGCTGCTTAGGACAACACAGGAGAGGGTATCGTTTGCCCTCAGAGGTCCCTCTCCATTGCTTCCCCTCACTGTGCTAATGGTGTGGTGATCTTTGCAAAACTGTGGTCTCCCCTCTCGCCCAAAACAGAACAAATGCTTAAACATCAGTTTGAAGTGGAACCAAGTATCTAGTTATCTTTCTCGAAGGTACACCATGTTTCTGTCTGGTTCTGATTAGTATATTTATCACATGATCATGTAACAAGTCAAATTCCTTATCTAGATTCTCCATATGCTTCCCAAGGACCAAGACTGAGACCTTTTTAAAAAAATTTTTGTAACAAATCTGAAAAAGGGGCATTTTAGTCAAAGTGTGTGATCTTGAAGTATAATGAACTGACACCCAAAGTTCAATATTTATCTAGCACTGTCCAGAGAATAATGACTCAAGTCAAATAGATAAGAATATTCTGTTCACTAAAGAGGCATTCTTTATTGTGGAATAAGTACAGATAATTTTGAGTGAAAGAGCCTTTAAAACTACCCTTCTCTCTTTGGTTTGACTTCATGTTTACCAAGTAAACTATAGATTGTTCATTTCTTAGATATTAAGGAATAAACAGTCCTAGATGGAAAAGACAAAATCTGTAGTCACTGGAAAAATATATCAGCCATTGTAAGTCAATACATTTACATTCTAGTCTATATATTGCTCTTTTTACATGTGATTAGCAGGAGATAGGATCTCTAAAACTGATCAATTATGTGTACATGAACAAAATTTAACATCTGGACCTCTTACTCTGGTGACTTCATTAAGGTACTGTCACCCTTTCAGAGATCTTGGGAAAATAAAATAATACATATGTTATCATTTTCAAAATTATAAGGCTCCTACACATATTTTTATTCCTTTTTGACAAGAATGACCTGAATATTTCAAAGGATGTTTTAGCTTTGATTTTCTCTCTAAAATAGCATTTCATTTTGGTACTACTTCTGGCCAGTAGAAAGTTCATGGTCTTGTCCTGATTTAAACTAATATTTTCCTTCTCTCTGCTGCCAGTAAAATATTATTATACTCAACTTTTCTCAAGAGAAATATGTTCTGTATTTCTTCATAGTAGCCTACAACACTGAAGGGGGAAAGGGGTACCTTTGACCTGATGAGTCTTTTTTCTGGAAAATATACAAAATACTATTAAAAATGCTATTAAGGTCTTTCAGGATCAAGTTGCATTACTTTAATAGAGAAGAACCCTACACAGATGTGCCATTACAAGAAATGATGTATTTTCTGAAAATGACCCATGTTGACTTGGCAGTTGTTTAAATATTACGTCAATCAATTATATTTAAAATCTCAAGCAGATTGGAAAGTTCAGAAAAAAGGTAATATCAAGGGCAAGTAAAATTATTTTCTGGAAACTTCTGCTACTTGACTTGAGCTTTATAAAATTCAAAACAAATATAAATTATCTTAAATTTTGTTAAATGGCGATATTGAGTCATGTTCCTTGGCCCATGTTGGAATTCAAGAATTTTCAGATTTTAGAAAGGTAATATCATGTATTGCCATATATTTAGTGTAATAGCAGTAAATGGCTCTTTGAAAAAAAAGTTGTGTGTATACATAAGTTTATGACTTTTGCTGATTAAACAATGTATCACAAAATTATAAATAATAATAAAAATACAATACTTTCTTGTAATTTTATATAGCCAATTGATTTTCACAGAATGCATTAATTTTGCCTCTTACATCCATAGCCAACCTATGGTTATGATTTATGAAGGAATGCATTTCAATCATGAATGTTGATTGATATTTTCCTTAACTTAATATTGTGTGTGGAGATAATTGTTCTTTTTCTAGCTTCTTTAACTGTTCATTTCTTTTCATATATATCCATTGATACATAAATATAGACATAAGTAGACATATAAACACATATTAAATATATTTCAGGCCTTACATTTCTAAGTTTTACTGCAGCTGCAAATTTTATGTTGTACTCTCTTATTGTTTAGTTTTTATTTGTCTCTCAAATAGGTTGGATTAAATTATTGATTTATAGAAAAAAATGGTATAGAGGCACTACTTTTGGACCCATTAAACCTCTCCAAATTCCCCAACCTATATTTACCTATTTCAACAATTTTGAAGCATAGCCAGCAAAATATTTACAACTTTTACTTCAATTGAAAAGTAAGTTTGGGAAGACAGGGTTAAACAAAGTTGGACAAATTTCCTTAAAGCAGGATTAATATGCTAATATGCATTGTAAATCTATAAAAAGGAGACATGGGATGTGACATTTTCTAAAACTATTTGACCACATTTTTTTTTCTTGGCTAAAATACTTAGGTCTTATGAAACAATTTTGAGCAGGGGTGGAGAATGTCCGGCCTGAGGGCTATATAAGGCCCAAGAAATCATTTGGTCTGGCCTTGCCAAGATATTAGGGTTGAGTTAATTAAATGTTTGACCAAACATAGCAGGCTAATTTTTAAGTTGATAATTTTGTATGGCCTGAGAATAATGTTATAAATATCCAAATGGCACTGGGCAGAAAAAGGTTCCCCACCCCTGACTTAGAGAGATATTAACTACTCTATAGCACTTGGTATCAATATCACAAATTCTACCTATAATCATCACTTAATACCTTATTAGGCAAAGTTGTTCATTGCAAATAATAGAAGTCACCGCTGAACAAGTTTAAGCTTAAAATAAATTTATTAAAAGATAATTAGACAAAACATTCTCCAAAAAAAGCCAGAGAATCAACTTTAGAGACTAGCAGGAACAATACCCAGGTCACATCAGTGGGTTGCTTTTTGGTACCACTAAAATGGCAGTGTGTTTTTTTTAAGTCACAAACTTACAAAACGGCAGATTAAAAACACCACCAGCAGCAGTACAGTTTGAAACCCAGAAACCAAGTGAGTTACTGCTTACTACTTTAAGAGATTAGGGAACATTGAATATGTGTTTCAGGCTGACTAGCACATAAGGACCCCCAAACAGTTCAAAAGTTAGAAGCACCATTTATCTCTGAAATTGGGGGTAGGTTTGGGGGGAAGTAATATGGAGCTAAAAACAAGATAATTCACTAAAAAATCTGTATAAAAAGCAATTTGGTCTTAAAAACTGTCATTCATACCATATAGCAGGGTGATTGCTGGTTAAGACTATAAATTTATTCTAGCGAGTCTTCAAATGGTGGCATACCAGGCCCAGGTGATGGCAGAAATACGATACTAAAAATAGGGAGAGTTTCCTAAATAAAAAAATCTACATTTTGAGCAACAACCCATAGCCTCTTTCTTTCTGATCTGATTACGGTGTTCTTTTTTTTTTTATGGAGTTTTTTCTTTATTGAGAAACTTAAAGACTTGGATAAAGAAAACCAATTTCTGGGGGAGCGGGGAAGATCAAAACCCACAACAGGAAAAAAAAAAGTTAACACTGTCTGAGCCGTAGCAGAACCCAGAGAATATATTCTTTTAATTGAAAAATTCTAGGTGCTTCATAATTGAACTTTTGATACAAAATGACCTATTAAATTTGCATTTGTGGTTCTTAGTGTTGAGATCCATAGGACAAGCTAGGAAGTCTTCAAACATTGAGCTGAATTTCATGAGGGGTTATTTGGCTTTTGAATCGTTTTTCCCTTGCCTAAGAGGTAGCAGCAGCAACGAGACCCAAGAAGCTGCAGACAAGGCCATTGAGAAGATGAATGGCATGCTTCTCAATGACTGCAGAGTATTTGTGGGCAGATTCAAGTCTCAAAAAGAGCGGGAAGCTGAGCTTGGGGCCAAAGCCAAGGAGTTCACTAATGTGTATATCAAAAACTTTGGGAAGAGGTGGATGATGAGAGTCTGAAAGAGCTGTTCAGCCAGTTTGGTAAGATCTTAAGTGTCAAGGTGATGAGAGATCCCACTGGGAAATCCAAAGGCTTTGGCTTTGTGAGTTACAGAAAACACAAAGATGCCAATAAGGCTGTGGAAGAGATGAATGGAAAAGAAATCAGTGGGAAAGTCATTTTTGTAGGCGTGCACAGAAGAAAGTGGAACGGCAGGCCGACTTAAAACGGAAATTTGAACAGCTGAAGCAAGAGAGAATTAGTCAATATCAGGGGGTGAATCTCTACATTAAGAACTTGGATGACACCATTGGCGATGAGAAGTTAAGGAAAGAGTTTTCTCCTTTCGGATCCATCACCAGGGCTAAGGTAATGCTGGAGGATGGGAGAAGCAAAGGGTTTGGCTTTGTCTGCTTCTCATCTCCTGAAGATACCACCAAGGCAGTCACTGAGATGAATGGATGCATCGTGGGCTCCAAGCCACTGTATGTCACCCTGGCCGAGAGGAAGGAAGAGGGAAAGGCTCACCTGACCAACCAGTATATGCAGCGGGTGGCCGGAATGAGAGCACTCCCTGCCAATGTCATCTTAAATCAGTTCCAGCCTGCAGCTGGTGGCTACTTTGTGCCAGTAGTTCACAGGCTCAGGAAAGGCCTCCATATTACACACCTAAACAGCACAAATGAGACCTAATCCACGCTGGCAGCAAGGTGGGAGACCTCAAGGCTTCCGAGGAATGCCAAGTGCTATCCACCAGTCTGGGCCTCATCCAACTCTTCGCCATCTGGCTCCAACTGCTAATGCTCCGGCCTCTTGTGGCCTCCCTACTACTGCTCAGAGAGTCGGGTCTGAGTGCCCAGACCACTTGGCTATGGACTTTGGTGGGGCTGATTGACAGCTGCCAGTCTGGAGGTGTTCCCACAGATGTGCAGAACTTAGCACCTGGTGCTGCTGTGGCTGCTGCTGGTCCTCGGTCTGTTGCGCCTTACAAGTTTACAAGTATGCCTCCAGTGTCCGCAGCCCTCACCCTGCCATACCACCTCTGCAGGCACCCCAGCCTGCCGTCCGTGTGCAGGGGCAGGAACCCCTGTCCGCCTCCATGTTGGCCTCAGCACTCCCCTTTCCCCCCTCCCCCCCCCACAGGAACAGAAGCAGATGCTGGGCGAACATTTGTTTTCTCTCATCCAAACCATGCATTCAAACCTGGCTGGCAAGATTACGGGAATGCTTCTAGAGTACGGTATTCTTCCCTCCAGGATTCCTTTCCAGGAAATCTAATCAGGCCCAAAGAAGAGCCCTATAGATAGAGTTGAGAGTATCCACTAAAATGACCCAATCAGATTGTCTTATAGTGAAGTCCAATAATTGACAAGTTTCATCAAGGAAATAATTTTCAGTTTCTTACTACTTGAAAATTAAACATAAAAGGATCACCAAACACTTAAGAAATGTATCAATGGAAAAGACAGAAACCAAAACAAAAAGTGGACTTCAAGAGAAACCAAAACAAATTTCAAAAGAACTTTTAAACTGTAATTAAATTTCTTAAAAATATAAAAGATGTTTACATCCTTGAAATAAGACTAGAAAGCTATTAAAATTTTCCAGAGAAAAAAGAGTTGTTGAATATTAAAAACATGATAATGTAAATTAAACTTTCAATAAAAGAGTTAAAAGAGAAATAAAACCCAGAAGTGGAATCCTCCTATAAAGAATGTATGGATAAATTTAAATAATAGGAAAGAAATGGGAAATGGGAAAGAAGGTATTAGAGAATTAGAGGATGTATCAGTTATTTACTATTTAATAACAAGTCACCCCCAAACAATGAATTAAAACAATTTATTATTTTTCATAAATTTGTTGGTTGACTGGGCTCAGCATATAGGTATTCTCCTCTTTTGCTTAGGGCAGTCACATAAGTACATTCTGACTTAAAACCGCTTGTGGCTCTGTAGTCCAAGATGCCCTCTCACTCTCCAGGCCTCTCTCCACATCACCTCTCACTATTGAGTAATCTACTCTAAGCTTATTTACAGAAGAAAAAGAATAAAGAGGAAGTGTCCAATCCTCTTATAGCCTGGGCCTAGATGTCTCAGACATCACCTCTGCCACTTTCTATTGGAAAAGCAACTCATAAGACCAAACCAGATTCCATGAGAAAGATAATAGAGCTCACCTGTTATTGTGAGGCTCAGAATGTGAATAGTGTTTGGAGGGGTTATTGGCCATTGTCTTTATGGTCAATCTTCCATACCACATAAGATGACTTCAGGATTTCCAACATCCCCAAAATAGGAGTTTGAGGAAAAAAGAACAGAAACAGTGAGGAAAGAATAAAAAAGTTAGAAAATAATATATTTTTAAGTTATCAGAACTGAAGGATGTGAATTTCCAGATTGAAAAGGCTTATCAGAGCTCCAATAGCAAAATAAACAAGCAAAAAGACCCATACTAATAAACACTGTCATGAAATGTTAGACCATAAAGAGAATATCCTAAAAGCTTCTTTTAAAAGGTTGTATTTTAAAAATTATCAAATAACAGTAGACTTATCAAAAACAAAAATAGAACCTAAAATATGGTGAAACAATAGCTTCAAAATCCCTAGAGGGAAAAATGACTTCTAACCCATAATTCTATACCTAGAAAAACTATCAATCTTGTTTGAAATGGAATATATTTTTAGACAAGCAATTTCTCAAATAATAACAATCCCATGCATACTATCTCAGAACTACTGGAGGATAGATTCTACCAAAATTAGTAAATAAACGAAGAAAGAGTAAGAAATTGGATCTAACTCAGGAGAAAAATGAAAAGACAATGTGAACAGAAAGGAGATATGCCAGAAGCCAATTCCAGCATGTCATAATTGCAAGAGTTTCATCAAAAGGTTGATGGAACTTGGGGGCTCAACAAGGACTGAGTCACATATGTTGTCACCTGTTGGGAATGGCTGAAGGCATTTCCCCAAACCTGAAAAGGGATGATTGCTTGGCTGCCAGACAGCTCATGGCATCTTAATCTACATGTTATTGCCTCCTAATGGCCAAACACCTGAACAGCCTAGGCTAATTCTCCCCATTCTGACAATGGACTCTGTATAGAAACCCTGACCCTTTGAAGTGTATATCTCTGCCTCGCCTCAGGACAAATTGTGTTAATAAAAAAAGCATGGGGTCCTGAGAGGAGGAGATCTTAGTTTCCTTTAAACTAGGCTCCTCTAACCCCAAATGCCTTTCAAAATTATATTTCGTCTCTGGACTGTTTAATCTATGCACAGCTTTCTCCAGATTCCAGAACTCTTCTAGATGCCAGATCAAGAACCCCGGCAGAGATAACTAGAGATCCATGGTTAATAGTTGTGTAACAGCTCTAGAGATCAACCAATTTGCTTTGGAATAGGAAAACAGATGGCTCCAAAAGGGTATCTTTAAGAAGCTAAGCAAATGAAATAAATATAATTATGAACTCCAAAATTAAAACAAAATCAAAAGTTATAATACATAATATAATTTAGCTGTGAATAATATTTATAGTTGTAATAATGCAAACACTAATACTGATCTAACCCAAAATGATAACATATCCATATTGAGAGGCTAGATGGTAAGGAAATGAATGGTTAGTGGGGCAGGACAGTGGAAGTAGGAGAAATATCTTTTATACAAGAATGTAAACAGATAATATCTAAAGCTAAAATTCAGATTAGCAGTTAAGCATGTTATCAAGAAATAAGAAAAAATTCCAGAGCAAACAGCTGATTTGAAAGTGGGTATGAGAAAGATAAATACAGGGGATCGCTGATTCATTGTAGCTTTTTAAAACTATTGTATTTTGAAAACTAGGTGTATATATAACTTTTTTAAAACATAATTTTAAAATAACACACATTTCCATTGATGGGAATATTAAATGGTGCAGTTGCTATGAAAAACAAAGTTAAAATAGAATTATATAATCCAGCAACTCCACTTCTGAGTATATATTCAAAAGAATTAAAAGCAGGATCCTGAGGAGATATTTGTACACCCAAGTTTATAGCAATAGCCAAAATGTAGAGCCAACCCAAATGACCATCAATGGATGAATGCATAAACAAAATGTGGTACAACATGAATGGTAACTTGAGGACACTGTGCTGAGAGTCACAAAAAGTTAAATACTGTATGATTCCACTAATATGAGGTATCTAGATTAGTCAAACTCATACGAACAGTAATAAGAAAAAAACACTCACAAAGCCCTGCTAGGTAGCTCATTTAGTTAGAGCATCATCCTGGTACACCAAGGTTATGAGTTTTATCCCTGTCAGGGCACATACAGAAAACAATCAATGAATGCATAAATAAGTGGAACAAGTCAATGTTTCTCTCTCAAATAAAAATACTCTCACAAGGATACCATTAAGTTTATTAGATGGTATTAAATTGACTACTTTTAGGACTTAACAAATATGAGGAATTATTTAAAACAATTCATTATGAATCATGTAATTTAAAATTATAATTTCCCCGAATATTTACATAATTTAACCCGTATTAGTAATTCTGCATTTTATAGCCACTAAAGCATCTTATTGAAGTCTATAATGATAACTGAAAAAGTAATGCCACATCTGCATAATTTCAGTGCAGTGACATCTCTAGACAATTGTTATTGCCAGTTAGATGAAGAAAGTCACAAGAACTCAGAACGAGAGCTTAAAAAGAAAAATAGCTAACTTGAGCAATGCAACCTTCTCTAGGAAACAAACTCAAATTTTGTATGTAGGGCTTCAGTCAAAATATTACCAATTGATCAGAGTATTGCTATACATTATACAATTTGATTTCTTGTTTTTGACAGGTACCTTTCCCAAGACACTGGCAACTTTCTTGACTTTGTGTAATTGTTTTTTTTAATCAGAGGAGCTTATTCTAACTTCGATTTTGAAGGAGGCTATTTGTTTTCAAAGTTTCAAAGAATTAAAACTAACAATTTTATGGTTGTGGAGTACACAGATGGGGCTCACACAAATAGTTATTCTGTAGGTTCTATTCATGTTCCTTGATTGAGACAAAAACTACTATTTATGTTTCTATGGATTGAGGTTCACATGAAAACAGCTCTTTTTCACTACCATTAAATAGTCTGAATTATAAAATTTTTATAAAGGATTTCATGGCTTTTAACAGTATTTGCTCCAACTATTTTTGAAAGTGAATTGCTATAAAAACCTCATATGAAACAATTTACCTATTTCAAAACTTTATTTTGATGGAAACATATATTACAATTTTCATTAATAATTTAAAAATCTAATTTCTTCTTAAAAATCTTACAAATTCACTATATTTGTAACATTTAAAAATAATTTAAAAGGTAGTAAAACCTAGAAATTATAACCATAGCCTAAAAATTGATCATTTTCATTTCATAAACCATAAATTTTTATTTTAATAATAAGTTATGAAATCCATTCTTACATGTCATTAGAATGACAAATGTTTGGAAGTCCATATTCATTAGCCTTCAAGACAAATTTTTAAAAAAAACAGTATGCCTATTGGATACAAGAACAGATAAAAACCAGACAATCTAAATGTCCATTAACTGTTAAATGGATAGATTGTGCTACTCATACAATAGAATATTATATAGTAATAAAAATTCATGAACTGTGGCTTCATTCATCTGGGTGGATGAATTTTAAAGTTTTTCAGCAAAAGGTGATGGAAGCATACATACAGTATGACTCCATTTATATAACACTTAAAAGGATGCAAAACTAAGCAGTGCAAAACTACAAATACAAACAAGGGAATGATGAACAGAAAATCTAGGTTAGTGGTACCTCTGGGGGAGGGAAGTGAATGTATCAAAGAGGAGCTATAGTGGGTATCAAAATTATGAGTAATGTTTTATTCTTAAAGAGAGGCAGTAACTACATGGATATTAATTATTCATCCTTAAATATATACTTTACATACTCTGGAGAAAATTGGAGTAAAGAAAGTAGAGAACTGTATGTAGACAATTCTTTTTGAAGAGGCTTGACCTTGATTGGGACATAAATAAAAATTAGGGAAAATATGTGAAAGTTTAGATTTTGTTTTGCTCTTATGCTTTTCAAGGTAGGAAAAGAGAGCTGAATGGCATAGAAAGTTTACATTAGAGAGAAGTTGAAAAAATGGGAAAGGAGAAAACTGATGTAACAAGTTAAAACTGATGTTACTTAGTATTCTGAAGGACAGAGTCCAAGGCACACCTGAAGAGGACAACCTTTGAAAGGAGGTGTGACTCTACCTAATTTCAATCAAAGTGGAGTAGAAAAGGATAGAAACAGGTGAGTAGATTTATACATTTGGTGATGGGAAACCAAGGTATTTCATATCTGATGGCTTGTTCCTCCTCTTGAATGAGGTAAGATCATTAGCTGAGAGGAAAGGATCAGTTGGTTTTGAGAAAAAGTGAAAGTATCTGAGAACAAACTGACCACAGGTAAATGCAGATGCTTTCTTGGACATTTTACCTTACCTATTTCCCTTGTCTCTGCCTACAATGTATTTCCTCTTCCTTTTCTTCCAGAAAGTCTTCCCATCCTTCAAGATTCACTACATCTTCTATGTCCTCTGAAACCTTTTCTATCCCATGGTAATCCTTTCCTTAAATCTTACAACAGTTGACTATACCACTCATGTTTCACTTACTCATGGACTGTCTTGCAATAACTCTTTTGTGTTGTACATGATTTAATTTTTATGTTGTCTCCTTAACTACAGTTCTTGAAGGCAGAAATTGTCTTTCGTTAAACACTGTCCCTCTTTCAGAAAAAGTGTATTCTCATACACATAGTGAACATCTGGATGTATTTTCTAAATATGCCATCTACTGAAACAAATATCCTTAAAGGCAAATGATAAAATAACTAAGAGTGAACTTTGAAACCTCTATTATTTTCTTGTAACTGCTCCTGGTTTGTTTTTGGTTTTAGAACTTTGTTTTATTGTTGACAGTATTACAGATGTCCCTAATTTCCACACCCCTTTGCCCAGCTCCAACAAACCTCTACCTTTTTAGAAGACAGAGAGCCAAGATAAACACATAATTGGTTTGCATGTTTAAAAAAATTATTCATGCTCATTAAGCTATTACTTTTTCTTACAATTTTTATGTTGTTTTTTTCATGGAGCTAGCTCTACCAAAAAATGAGGTAAAATGTTCATCAGCAAAGACAAATTATGTTAGGAATGCCATCTTGTGGTTGAGAGCAGTTCCTTACACCAACAGTTCCTTTCAGTGACCATCTTTAATTCAGAAATCAAACATCCAGCAATTTCACAAATGTATGGTTAAAACGTATTATTAAGTAAATATGTGCATCAATTGTGTGTGGTTTAGTTGTCAAAAAAAGCAATGCTCATTGAAAAGGGAGACAATAGGTATAGAAGAATGGACTCCAAATAATATAGGAAAACTGGTACCTATAACTATAAACATACTTCTAATAAAACTATTCAAATACACTGAATTTTGGAAAAAAATTCTCTTGAAATAGGTAAGTCATTTTATTTCTGAATCCAGAAATTTCTGTTGATTATTACATCCTGGATTTAAATCATGTGTTCTGATTTTCAAACTATGTCACTCTAACTATAAACATCCAAAGGAGAATGGAAAACAGAACACTTATCTAATTTGGATGGTGTCACATACACATAATTATTTGTAGCCCAAACGGATTCTGAATAGAGTTAAAAACACTGGCTCTATCTTAGCAGATAACCTACTTCCTCCATACAAATTAGCCATTTGAGCGGCAAATTATCTTTCTCATCAGAAGAGAACTAGTAATGGTTACAAATGTTGTAGTTATTAACAACTGTGTTTAAATATTTTAATTGCCAAATTCAATACCAGGCATTTTGGTCCACCTAAAAGTGGGGGTAGGAAGTGGAAACTGATGCATTCCTCATGAATAAACAGCACAGCACAATAGCACAAGGGTCCGTGCACTATGCTACCTTTTTGTCACTTGTAGATTAAGGATCCAAGGAGCATGTAGAGGTACAAAGTTCAGTCCTAGAGGTTAGGCTATTGAAATTCCAAAAGATAATAATGTAGACATAGCTAAATAAAAAAAGACTATTGTACTCCAAATCAATTCTTGTGATTTATTATTGCATGGTTATTAACAAAAAAAATTATTTTACTCAGAAAACTTATATGAATTGATTTTGTATTAGTTTTTCCACATGACTCTTTAGGACATTCACATCAGCTGCACAGACCTGATACTCCATCTTCTCTTGCTGTTTTGTTCTCTCTAATAAAGCCTCATGTAGTGGAGGTAATGCATTGTATGAACCCAATAAATAAAGCTGACTTGATGACGTTTGGTTGATTTCTTGAATCTTTAAGGCCTGCATGATAGCAGGTGCAAACTTTGAGTAATGAGCTGTGGATGTCACAATCACTGGGCAAGTTTTGTCTTGCATTCTATCTGTAACCACTTTTGCAACAGCAGTGTGTGGATCCAAAATATACCCGAAATTATTGTAGGTGGAGTGAATAGCTGCGAGGCACTCTCCCTCAGAGCACCAGTCGGCTACAAAATCCTGCTGAAGTTTCTCAACTAGATTCTTTTCTATCTGAAAGTGATGCTGCTCTTCCAATTGATTAAATAATTTTGTCATTAATTGTCCATCTTTATTAGCCAGCAAGTGTAAATGTCGTTCCAGGTTTGAAGATTTAAGAATATCTATTGCTGGTGAAAAAGTCTGTGCTAATTTCCTTTCTCTTAGGTCATAATGTCCTGTTTTTATAAAATCAGTCAAAACGTGGTTCTGATTAGAGGCACAAATAAATTTTCGAATAGGGATTCCCATCATTTTGGCATACACTGCAGCTAAAATGTTACCGAAGTTTCCTGTGGGGATACAGACATCCACTGGGCTTCCAAAGGAAATAAAGCCTTGACTAACAAGATCAAGATATGCAGAAGCATGATAAACTACTTGGGGAAGCAATCGGCCCCAGTTTATGGAATTAGCTGAACTTAAGATTGTTCCATATTCCACAGTAAGAAAGCCAGTAAAATCAGAATCTTTAAAAATTCTTTTTATAGCTGTCTGGCAAAAATCAAAATCCGACTTGACACCCATTGCCCATCCATTTTCTTCCTGACTGCCAATTATCTGTGCTTTTTGAAAATCACTTATTCCATTCTCAGGAAAAAACGTGGCCACAGCTATTCTTTGCTTGTCATTTTTATTAAGATTACTAAAACCATTTAAGACAGCGCTCCCTGTGTCTCCCGAAGTTGCTACAAGTACCATATAATTGCAACTTGGTGGAATACAGTGTGCAAAAAGATGAGGCATAAGCTGTAAAGACAAATCTTTAAATGATCCTGTTGGTCCATAAAACAACTCCAGGATGAACTGGTTGCCTGAAAGATGCCTGACAGGGGCAATTTTTGAGCAGACAAAGTTTTCCCCATAAGCAGTTTCAATCATTTTTCCCAATCTGGCAGCAGGTATGTCAGCAGGATGTATACACTTTTCCAACAGTATTTGTGCTCTTTCTATGTAGGTTGCTCCTACTAATCTTTTCCACTCCCCACAGTTTAATTTTGGAAATTCCTTCTCAGGAACAAAGAGTCCACCATCAGAAGCCAATCCCTCAATCACAGCTTCACTGAAGAATTTTGTCGAAACCTTCTGCTCACCGTCTTTAGGCCAAATGTGTCTTGTTGAAATGAATGTTTCTGAGTCCACATCTTGGTATCTTTTAACTTCATTAAGCACTTTGTCAGCTACCTCCTCTGGGGAAGCCCCACTTTCACAAAAAACACGGGTATCATACCACTTCTTATAATACTGTCTTCTAAATTTAAGTAAGTCTATCATAGCTGTCCCAGAATTCTGACCTACAATCCTATCTATTTTCATTAATTCTAGACGATTAACTATATCTATTAGAGGTACATCCAGGTATACGATTATTCCATTTTTCTTCAGATGCCACATGCTAGTATCATGCATTGGGTTAGACCCAGTAAGGGAAATCACACTTCCAGATGTAGAGAAGTTTAACACAGCTTTTCCTTCCTCTTCTAAAAATTGTTCATTACCAACATCCTGTAATTTTTCAGACACACTCATATTCCAGGTTTTTTCAAGGATATCATCATCCACATCTATGACACAACAACCTAGTTTCAGCCCTATTATTCTGCCTACTGTTGTTTTCCCAGCTCCAGGCAGTCCCATCAGGATAATATTTTTGTCTCCAACAAGAGAGTGAGTTGAGTGACATGACTTCCTTAATTCTGCAAGTGCAAAGGTTCTTGAAAGATATAGCTGTGCATGTTTATCCGTTTTAACATGTATAAAAGAAAAACATTTCTGGGTTATTTGTTTCAGATGTTGACATCGGTTAAAGTGGAGCATTCTCTTTTCACTTTTTTTTTTTTTTTGCCAAAGCCAACCTAAAAACTGGCTTTAATCCTTTTCAAAACATAAAAACAAAAAAGGACATTTGGTTACTAATTTCAACAGACTTAAAATCCTCACAGGAGTGAATATAACCATGTCCACAGTACATAAACTATTTTAAAATCTTCCAAATTTATGGGATATTTAAAAAAGTATTTGAATCCAAATTTCCATATACTGCATATTACATCTTTAAAAATCTTTTCAAGTCTCAAGACACTGAATAATCAAAACTTTAATAATTTGTAGCAATTAAGCGACAGAAACTTTATTCAAAAAATGCCATTATCATAGGTGCTTTTTGAAAAAATATACTAAATCAAATTAGTATTTCTTTTTCCTGCAATGAAAATTGTTTTATGGTTTATAACCCATATGATAAGGGTTATTTAAAGTTGAAATGATGGTTGCTTAGAATTCACAAAAAGATTATTATTTTTATATTTAATTTCTCTTTAGTTATATGAACATGTTTATA
Source organism: Myotis lucifugus (assembly GCF_000147115.1). Classification (NCBI taxonomy): domain Eukaryota; kingdom Metazoa; phylum Chordata; class Mammalia; order Chiroptera; family Vespertilionidae; genus Myotis; species Myotis lucifugus. The sequence goes on along the minus strand of NW_005871438.1, from coordinate 156,673 downwards.
GACAATTATGTTACTCATACATTTCTTAGATACAGTACTCACAACAGGAAACCAGAATAAAATATTTGCTTATAAAATGCTTAAATAATTTTCCAAACTATAGGGCACAGATATGATATTTTATTTCTATGTGCCTTTCCTATGCATACTATTAAGATTCTTTCTTACATAGTCTTCATAGTGAAGACCTTTTAAAATAAGCTAGAATGAAAGGTATAAAATTATGCAAATAGTTAAAGTGATGATCAGCAGCAAGGTCAAAGGCCACATATCTATAACCTTATCTGCATGAGACCATCACTTTGGTCTCTGTCCCATAAACATCATCAGTGAAGAGACTTAATTCACATTCCAGACTCCAGAGTGATAGGAAAAAAACCTCAAGAATGTTATCAATGACAAGAGGGAAAAATTATTCTGGAATCCAAAGCAGCTTTGGATACTGGTCAAATTCCTGTTTTTAGAAATATACTCACCATTAAACACAAATGTATGCCAGACAACTCAAAAATTTAGTCACGTGTAAAATGCAAGTTAATAACTTCTGCAACATTCATTTAAATTGACGAAGATAATTTGACCACTACACAGTGGGACTTTTCACACATTCCATAGTAGAACCAAAATGCAACTAAGCCATATTAAATGTTAGATGATACGCTTAAATATGTTCTGAAAACTTTCAATCATTTACTATTCTGGTTATCAATTCTACTCAAACTTTGTTCTGTAATTAACCATTTAAGTCATTTTAAACTAACACTGAATTTAATTTACAAGTTAAATTGCAACTGTCAAGAGAAGGAATACATTTCCTTATTTGGCTTTGCAACTTGTACTATGTGATGTGCTTAACTCCCAGTGACTTGTAAACATATGATACACACGTACCAATCTTGATGAAGAGTTTGTAGGTGCTGAGACAAAGTCAATCTTTGCAAAAAAGTGGAGTCTATAATGGAAGAAATCTCAAGTTAATCATAACTGTATACAGTATCACAAAATTCCACACAGACTATTCTATTATTACAATGCCCAACTGAAATATTTAAAGTGCAGAAAAATAATTGGCCTGCGGACTGAAGGGTCCCAAGTTCGATTTCAGTCAAGGGCACATGCTGGGGTTGTGGGCTCGAACCCCAGTGGGGGCGTGCAGAAGGCAGCCAATCAATGGTTCTTTCTCATCAATGATGTTTCTATCTCTCTCTCTCCCTCTCCCTTCCTCTCTGAAATCAATAAAAGTATATAAATAAATAAAATAGAAAATTACGGTCCTGGCTGGGTGGCTCTGCTAGTTGGAGTGTTGTCCTATAAACCAAAAGGTAGCAGGTTCAATTACCAGTCAGGCACATACCTAAGGAGGTGCATACAAGAGGCAATGATGGTTCTTTCTCCCCCCCCTCTCTCTAAAGATCAACAGAAAAAAGGCATATCCTCAGGTGAGGATTAGAGAAAAGGAAAAAGAATCATGACAGTTCAATTTACTAATTCTGTATCAATATTATTTCATCATAAAAATCTTCCTGACTAGAAAAATTGCAGTTAAGCCCTAACCGGTTTGGCTCAGTGGATAGAGCGTCGGCCTGCAGACTGAAGGGTCCCAGGTTCGATTCCGGGTTCGATTCCGGTCAAGGGCATGTACCTTGGTTGCAGGCACAATCCCAGTATGGAGTGTGCAGGAGGCAGCTGAATCGATGTTTCTCTCTCATCGATGTTTCTAACTCTCTATCCCTCTCCCTTCCTCTCTGTAAAAAATCAATAAAAAATATTAAAGAAAAAGAAAAAAATTGCTGTTAAGTGTTAGAACATGTAACAAATATTATCTTTTTAAAGCAAAATAAAGAAGATGAATTCTTAAGCTACATACTAATTTTGCTTTTGTAACATTTAGCCGCAAACTAATTTTAGGACTTCAACATCCACTGCAAGCAATCCAGATGACAAGAGAAGATGGATGTAACTTTTATCTAGAAACAGAATTTTACTTAAGTCATACAGTCAATTCTTGTTATTCATGGTATTTGTGTTCTATAAAGTCACCAGGAATATTGAATTAGTGAATATTAAACCACTGCTTCTGAGAAATACAGGATTAGGTCCCTGTGAGCCTTTGGTCATAACATTTTTTGCCAACTGATCAATACATAACCTTGTTTTATATGTGTTTCTGTTTAAAGACATCTTACTGAACATTAAGTTGATCCATTACCAATGAACTTACAGCCAACAGCACTCTTAACTCATGCCTGAATGAAGCTAATCTAACACATTTTCTCTGTAAGGCACTGATAGCACTGTTGCCTGGGGAACACTAGGCAGCACTTCAGCACTGGGCTTGGGGGTCATTTTAAACAGCAAAATCACCAACGAGAAGCACAAAAATGTGAAAAATGTGGCACTAAATAGAACATGAAAAGGACACTTGTCTACAGTATGAGAGCTGAAGCAAGAAGGCAGAGGGTCACCTTGTTTGACTCCAGCATGGAACATGCACATCAGACAACTCAAATTTTTCACCACTGTGTGCATGTCTGAGAATGACTACAAAAGCGCTGCATGTATTAATTTGGGCTTATAAATAAAATTTAGCCAGAATCCACAAATATGGAACCTGTGAAAAGTGAGGATCAACTGTATATCATTCTTTTATGATTGAAAGCCATGTTATTAGACATTTTTTTCATTTACTTATGTTAGCATGTTTTTTAGTATAATGGTCATGAATAGGACATTTTTCCTTAGCCAAAGGACAAAACTATTTGAAATTAAATGAAAGTCAATCACATAGGAGTCAGAAAGCAAAAACATTTAAAGACCAAATCTCTTGGCCATTATAAAATTACCAAGTTTTCAATTCCTCTGGGAAACTGTCAGAATCCTACTTAGTCAAAAGGATTCAACATTTTTCACCCATTTAAAATATTTGCTATTATATTCTCCTTCATAATAAAGTAAGTACTTCAAAAATTATCTCCTGATGAGAACTGGCTATATAGTTCAATGAACTTGTCATCCTGTATTAATGCAATCTCTATTTAAATTTCTCAGATGACTAAAACTAGTCCACTATCTTATGAAGAAAGATACTGAGGTTTTTAAAAATTCTTTAAAATTACTGCATTTTATAGCATTGAATTATTTTCCAAGTAATAAGAACAAATGAAAATATACTAGGAAATAAACTAATGGTGGGTGGGGGTAAAGCTCTGCTGCTTCTGAACAAAAATCCTCTCAACAAGCTCCCACTTCCATAGACATTGTGAGGTGGAGGGGGTGAAAGGAGCGCACATCCAATGCCATGCTGTAAACACAGGGATTTTACAAGGTCCCTACTCACCATTGCGTTTATCTTAGTGTCAAGGCTGACTAAGCATTTCCTATTTGTTTCCTTTTGCTGCTAGATAGCCTCTTAATGGTCTTGAGTATTTAATTCAAGACTTTTTACAGTCCACTTTTCCACTTTATAACTTGGGAAATTATTTTAAAGTATATTTGTCTTTATAAAGCGTTTATTTTCCTCCCAATTATCATATTCGTATTCCCACCTACACCTATTTTATTCATCTAAGTAGATTAAAATAATCTTTAGGAAAAAACAAAAAACACCAACTTTTTATGTGAAACCATTTATAACAAGGGTCTGTGCCAACTACAACCCACAGGCCAAATTCGCAGCACAACTTTGCTTTCATTTGTTCCTTTGTTTAGTATTGCCTCTGGCTGCTGATGAGCTACCATGGTAGAGTTGAGTAGTTGCAACAGAAACCATCTGACCTGCAAAGGCCTAAATATTGATTAATCAGCCCTTTACAGAAAAAGTGCATGATCTCTGATGGTATACCAACACTAACTTCCTGTGGACATATTGGACATGGGCATTTCCTTGAACAGTACTGCCGTTTTGAGGGAAATATAGAAATTAAAAATATATTCTTTGTAAACATACTTTCAAAAAAAAAAACCAAGCAGCCCTAACTGGTTTGGCTCAGTGGATAGAGCGTTGGCCTGCAGACTGAAGGGTCCCAGGTTCGATTCCGGGTCAAGGGCATGTACCTGGGTTGTGGGCACATCCCCAGTAGGAGGCGTGCAGGAGGCAGCTGATCGATGTTCCTCTCTCATCGATGTTTCTAACTCTCTAACTCTCTCCCTTCCTCTCTGTAAAAAATAAATAAAATATATATATTTTTAAAAAAAGCAAGAATTACAGATCAAGCATCTAAGAAAAAAAAAAGTTCCTTCCCAAATGATTTAACAACTTCCATCATGATTGTAAACTAAATATACTATAGTGAGGAGATCTTAAACTCTGTTTAGTAATTTTAAAGGCGCAATAAGTATACTGACAGTGAAAATACTGTATTCAGGAACTCCAGGAAGTTAAGATTAGCTAAGGCCAGTCGGTACTTACTCACTGAAGAAACGCTTTTCTTTGCCCTTCCTGGCTCCTAAAGGAACTGGTTACCATCCAAGGGTCCTCAAACTACGGCCCGTGGGCCACATGCAAATACAAATATTGTATTTGTTCCCGTTTGGTTTTTTTACTTCAAAATAAGATATGTGCAGTGTGCATAGGAATTTGTTCATAGTTTTTTTTTTTAAACTATAGTCCGGCCCTCCAACGGTCTGAGGGACAGTGAACTGGCCCCCTGTTTAAAAAGTTTCAGGACCCCTGCAAACCATCCCAAGTGTCCCTTCTAATTAGAAAATTTGTAAGTTTGGGCCAGTGACTATCCATTGGGCTAATGGTATTATCACTCTGAGGCCTTCGTTCAAATCTTAACATGTATAGAGAACAAAACTTTTCTATATGCACGCCAAGCAAAAAACAAACAAACAAAAAAATGAGACGGCCCAAGCTGGCGCGCCCTCCATCCCCGAGCATCTAACTCTCTTCGGGCAGAGCGGCCGCTGTCAGGCTGTCTTCCTTCCCACACCCACTGCCAACATGTCTTTTAGAGACTGGCATGGCAAAAGCTTTTAAATGAGTTTCTCCCAGCGGCCACACGTGTATGAGCTGGTTTCTGGAAGACCAAATGGGTTGAGAACGGACAAAAACCGCTTCTCACAAAGACGATTTTCAAAAAAGGACACCAAAAAAAAAAGGGCAAAAATTACAGGGTCCATATGCAAGGCTTCCTCTCGTTTAAAAAAGAAGCCCACACACTTGTGGAGAAAGACCCAAGAGGAGGGCCGATCACGGGGGAGACCGGGCGAAAAGCAGAGAACCGGGGAGGCGCAGGCCCGGGGAGAGGCGGGGCGCGACAGGGGGACGCAGGCCTGGCGGCCCGGGGCGCACAGCGAGCACCGCCGGCCGAGCACCGGGGCCGCCGAGACAGGAGCTGTGATGACAGGCGAGGAGCGGGAAGGGGAGGGCGCGAGAGGAGAAAGGCATGCGATGGGAGCGGACCCGTGGCTATGGCCTCCCTTTCTTTCTCCTCTCATAACTCACCCAGAAAATCACACTGAGAAGACGGGGAAAGAGAAAGAAATGGGAGGGCGTATCCAGGAGCAGCCAGTGTCGCCTCGGGACCGAACCCCACACCGCCGGCCCCGGCCCCCAGACCACAGCCCAGGCCCAGGACCTCGCCAGGACCGCCCCCACGCCGCGGCCCCCGCGCCTGCGCCTGCGCCGGTGCAGCCTGGCGCTCCCGCGCGCCACACCCACCTCCGGAGCTGCCCAGCGTCAGGCACGTGACTCTCGTCAGGCTCCACCTACGAGCCAACCCCGGCCCCGCCCCTACCTGGTCTGCTTTCCACGTGGGCCGTGCGTCAGCGAGGCCTCGGCCGCTGGCCCCGCCCCTGCCGGAATTGGGACCTGCGCACAAGAGCCTTATTGTGTTACCTCAGCGCGCCCGCTGGGCTTTTGTGTCTGAATCTTTCTCCACATATACAGAGACAGAAAAAAGCAACATTTTTATGGGGACGCCGTTTTTCACCCCATTACTCCCAAAGGCACATATAAACGGTGGTTTCCACATTGAGCTTTCCAGTTAGAAGAATTGAGCTGCGGTGACGGGAGAGAGGAAGCATGGTTTGCAGTGGGGCCGCCCACTTCCCCGTTGCCTAGTAACTGTTTCCATGGCAAGCGCGCGGTCTAGACGCTCAGCAACCCCAAGAGGAATAGAAAGGGTATCCTCTTCCCAAGAGAGGACGGCAAAAAGGGGTCAAAGGGGAACTGTGTGAGAGAAACCTTAGTTCCTTGAGAAGGCAAGAGAGTAGGAAAGGAAAGGGGATGCAGTGAAGAAAGGGACGGAGATACTGGTATTTTGATTTAAAAAAAAAAAAGTAGTTTTGAGGAGCCGTTTGGTGGCCATGGATCCAACATGCCCTTCTGAGAGCATTTACAACCTCATACCCAGTGACTGGAAGGAGCCTCCCCCGCCTCCTAGGTATGTGGGTAATACAAGATTATCGCTTGAAACAAGAATGCGGAATAATTCTTCTATTTCAGGATTAATCAAAGCATCATATGACTTTTAAAAAGAAATAAAAAATACTTTTGTCTCAATGAAGTAACCTTGAATGATAACTTCTTAAAGAAAAGGTTGCAAAATCTAGCTACTCAGTATCTCAAAATTCAGAGAGGGCGATCCAGTGCCATTTTATGTTAGTCTCCTGTAATAAATAGGGCATATGACTTTTATAATTTATCTGATTGTTCACACATGATATGTGGTATATAATAGTGTGAAATTTCTTGTTGAAAAATATCACAATTTTATTATCTTGTGTTAGGATATTTCATATTTGGTTTCAGGAGTTCCTTGTTTTATTTCTGACTGCTCTTTTTCTAAGGGTGTAGTACTTATTTTTCCCCCAAGATTATTGTCAAATATAAATTTGTTTCTGAGCCTCAATGTTTTGATCGGTGAAACAAAATAGACAGACTGGATAGTTTCTAAGGTCTTTTACGGGTCTTATAGATGGAAGGAAGAGTGGATGGAGAACCAAAAATATGTAACTCAGTTAAAAATTTTACATAGGTGATAGGACCTCTTAAATTCCCCAGTTTCAAAAAGGTCATCACAAACTAAACATCCATTTACACTCCTGTGTAGGGACTTAGAACTTATTTAAATCTATGGGGAGAGAAGAAGTAGGTAATAGAGAAAATCTCATTTCTCCTAGTACTTGGCTGTCTTTTACCTTTCTCCTTTTCCTGATTTAAGTGAAAACCACATTGAAAGAGCACTGGGCTAGGAGAAAAAACAAACAGGGGCTTCAACTAATTGGTTTTGGGATCATGAATAAATTTCAATGAGTCTTTATGGCCCCTTTCAGTCTAATGGTCAATTATTTTTACTAATATTTACATCTTCAATAAGAAGTTTCATTTTTTAATTTTTTTCATTTTTTAATTTTTATATTTTTGTTATTCCTCACCCAAGGATATTTTTTCCATTTATTTTTTAGAGAGAGTGGAAGGGAGGGGAGGAGAAAGAGAGAGGGAGAGAGAGAGAGAGAGAGAGAGAGAGAGAGAGAGAGAGAAGAGAGAAGAGAGGAGAGAGAAACATCCATGTGAGAACGATACATCACCTCCCTAACGTGCCATGACCTGGGCTGGGGATTGAACTGGAAACCCTTTGGTGCACCTACGAGACTCTAATCATTGAGCAACACCAGCCTGAGTTTCTTTGTTTTAACCAGAGCAGTACCTACATTAACTTCCGTTAGTTTTTCAAAATCTAGTAGAAATTGGAAAGGGGAATATAAAGTAAGAAGATATGATACCGGTGCACAGTTTATGAGGAGTGTTCAAATTAACTATTGGTAAATGGACTTTTGGTCCAAAATTCCTATATATTGTACAAGATAAAGCTCCTCCTCTCTGTAACCCACTGGTAGGTTGTGTTTTCTATAGAGGACTGAATTTGAATGGTAAGATACTGTATTAGACAGGTGTTCTGTCCTTTGGTAAATTTAAAAGCTTTACTATGCATCTAGGTGATTTTTTCAAGAAATTTTATAGGAACAATCATTCTTAATTTGGCAAGCATTAACTGAGCCCCTATTAGGTGTATAATATTGCCCTTGGGGAGTGTTGCAGTGACAGCACACACTTTGGTTTGCTCTGAAGGAGTGTGTAGGAAAAAGGAACTTATGGTGAAGGGACTAGAAGGCATCTAAATGTGATGCCACACAACTTTCTCTGTTAAGTCAGCCTACACTGTCAGCAACAACGATGAGGAGTTTTTAATTTGATGGCATGCACGAAAACCGCTAATTCATAAAAAAAGAGCATAATTAATCACACTTTTTTCTCACCACACTAACACAAACTTGTCTGAATCTCCTTACTGATAGTAAAATTACATAATCATAAGAAATGTATTAAGCTATAAGGCTTATCTGTATTACTGAGTTATAAATCCAGCTTCAAGAAAGCTCTCGGTGGCTCTTTGCAAGACTGGCAAGATGATTGTCCAGCTTTCATAAAGAGTTGGGTTCCTGGGAGAAATCAAAAATTGACTGTACTGTGCTCTCCCATACATCAGAGTTTAGTTTCCTTAGCAAACAAAAATATAAACATTAAAATATTGATATACTAAATGAAATAAATGTTACCAAATAGATATATGTAACCAAAGTGGGGTGAAGGGCAACCTTTTGCAGTGGAACTATAAGCTAGGATTTAAGATATAAAAATGTTAAAGTCAGCCCTGACTGGTGTTACTCAATGGTTAGAGCATTGGCCTGAGCATTGAAGAGTCTCGGGTTCGGATTCTCAGGTAAAGGCATGATTGTGTTTCAGGTTTCAGCCACCAATCAATGTGTCTCTCTCACATTGACGTTTTTCTCTCTCTCTTCTCTCTCTGTTTTTGTCTCTCCCTCTATTTCTCTCTTTCTTTCCCCACTCCTACCCCTCCCTATCTCCCTTCCACTCTCTCTAAAGAAAATCAATGGAGAATATCCTTGGGTGATGATTAACCAAAAACAACAACACATGTTAAAGTCAATGAGAAACCATTCATCAGTTTTCAAAACTTCAGTTGCTCATGATGTATGAGATGGTTTCCAAGATCATCGCCAAATGTGTGACCCTTCTATTGATAACTCGTTACTTAATATCTCTAATCATTCTCTCTTTCCCTTTTGTTGAAAGTAATATTCCAATATGGCCTGAATGTTGACTTCTGATCTGCTTTCCTTGATGCACAATACTTTTATTTATGCATCCATTAGCATTATGGCAGTCAAGTCCTATCGTTGTTTCACATTGAAATTCCCACATGAATTATGATTAAGTTTAGTCTCTCCCATCCTATACTTGTGTAGCTGGTTCTTTTTTATCTAAACTTATCATTAATCTATGGAGATAGTTTTGAATTTTGAATCTTTCATACACTCTCTTAACCATCCCTCACAGCTTTGTGACATTTGCAGATCCAACGTCTTTTATATCTCCATCCATCCTTGAATAGGGCTAGTACCTTGCACTTTAATAGGCCACTAGATATTTCTTTCTAGACTGACAGCAATAAATGTTTTTGAGGATTCAGTCATTCATCCAAATGCACTCATTAATCAGTTCATATTTCTCTACCTTATCAGTAAGTATTTAATAAGAGGCTTTACATAATATACAAGGTGTATATTATGTCTAAAATATTTTCCTGATTTTTGAGTCTTATATTTCTTAAAAATGATCTTCATACCCTAGCTGGTTTTGCTCAGTGAATAGAGCATTGGACTGTGAACTGAAAAGTCCTGGATTTGATTCCGGTCAAGGGCACATGCTTGGGCTGTGGCTCAATCCCCAGTAGGAGGCGTGCAGGAGGCAGCCGATCAATGATACTATCTCATCATTGATGTTTCTGTCTCTTTCTCCCTCTCCCTTCCACTCTGAAATCAATAGAAATATATTAAATAAATAAATAATAATCATAAAAATCACATTGAGAAAGTTGTTTTCCCATTTCAAAAAACAAAAGATCTTCATTTCAGTGACCTGAAACTCCAAGTGGCTCATGCTATCATTGCTGCTCTAAAAATTTTTAGAAGCTCTTTGAAATTGACATCAGGCTCACCAGTATGGAGTTTCTGTATACATGCATTTTGAAAATGAAATATTTAATGTCATAAGCACCCAGTAGTTGTTTCCTTTTTTATGCCTTTTTGGTTTTCATTGGGATAATTCTGACATGTAGTCAGAATTTCATTTTTGGAGCTTTGCATTTTTCTTGGACAACCTTCCATTTTATTCCATTTTAATGCTGTTATACTGTATTTTCTGAAGGTTTGTAACATCTGTTTGTTTAAAGTCCAGTTATGTATCTGAGTTTGTTAAGCAATCTTGACTATTATGAAATTTTAGATAACATAGTTACTTTCTTCTGAGGTTCTTACCTTCTTTGCTGACTAAGTATAGCCAGTAATTGGGGAAAACAATAGTTCTTTTAAATGAATTTATATTCACAGAAAATTTAGAATATCCAAATGTTTTTGTTTTAGCATAATGAAATTTAATGCTAAAATTCCCATTCTGTAATATATGGTCTTGGACAGTTTTTTAATTAGTGCTGGAAGTCAACATTCAGGTTTTTCATCTGGCTATCCCTCTCTGCAGACTTACACAATAATAATACTTCTCTTCATCTCTTGTGTGTTTTTCCCCAAGTGCACTTCTCATGCTTATATATATATTCATTCTTGACAAACATATATTCAAATATATATATATTTGAGGCCTGATGCACAAAAATTTGTGCACTCGGGGAGGTCCCTCAGCCCGACCTGTGCCCTCTTGCAGTCTGGGACCCCTCAGGGGATGACCACCTGCTGGCTTAGGCCCGCTCCATGGGGGATTGGGCCTAAGCTGGCAGTCAGACATCCCTCTGGCAGCCCAGGAGCACTTGGGGGATGTCCACTTGCCAGTGGGGAGCAGGCCTAAGCTGTAGTCGGACATCCTTATCGCTGCTGAAGCAGCGGAAGAGGCTCGCACCACCACCACTGTACTGGCAGCTCCTGCATTGAGCATCTGCTCCCTGGTGGTCAGTGTGGGTCATAGTGACAGTCATTCCCAGTCATTCTACAGTTAGGGTCAACTTGCATATTACCCTTTTATTATATAGGAGTGCCTGGCCAGCCTGGGTGAGGGGCTGATGGCTGTTTGCAGGCGGGCCACAGCCCCTTCAGGGTGGGGGTCCCCCCTGGGGTACCTGGCCAGCCTGGGTGAGGGGCTGATGGCTGTTTGCAGGCTGGCCACAGCCCCTTCAGGGTGGGGGTCCCCCCTGGGGTACCTGGCCAGCCTGGGTGAGGGGCTGATGGCTGTTTGCAGGCTGGCCACAGCACCTTCAGTGTGAGGGTCCCCACTGGGGTGCCTGGCCAGCCTGGGTGAGGGGCTTAGGGCTGTTTTCAGGCTGGCCACACCCCCTTCAAGGTGGGCGGGGGGGTCCTGCTGGGGTGCCTGGCCCAGTCTGGGTGAGTGGCTGATGGCTGTTTGCAGGCTGACCAAGCCCCCCAGCGGGGACCCTCACCCCATGAGGGTGTGGCCATTCTGGGTTAGGGGCTGATGGCTGTTTGCAGGCTGGCCACGGCCCCCAGCCACCCAAGCTCCCAGTGGAGGCTGGCTGGAAGCAGGTATCTGGGATTTATTTATCTTCTATAATTGAAACTTTGTTGCCTTGAGCAGAGGCCACAGCTGGCTCAGGGCAGGCGGGAAGCTTGGCTTCCTCCATTGCCCAGGCAACCAAGCCTCCTGCTTGCTCCAGCTCGGTGGCTTCTGGCCACCATCTTGTTGGTTGGGTTAATTTGCATATAGTCGCTCTGATTGGCTGGTGGGCGTGGCTTAGGGCATAGCGAAGGTATGGTCAATTAGCATCTTTGTCTTTTATCAGTGTAGATACTCATTCACAGTTCATATAGATTTCAAAACCAGGAAAAGCAAACACACATATTAAGTTGTGATGTAATTAATAGAATCACCTAAAGAATGCAGAAGAGCCCTGGCTAGTGTTCTCAGTGGTTAGCGCATCCGCCTGCAGACCCAAGGGTTGAAGGTTCGATTCCTAGTCAAGGACAGGTACCTGAGTGGTGGGTTCGCTCCTGTCCCATTCGGGGTGCATGTGGAAAGCAACTAATCGGTATCTCTCTCTCTCTCTCTCTCTCTCTCTCTCTCTCTCTCTCTCTCCCCCCTCCATCCCCACCCCCTCCCTCCTGTCCATTCTATTTAAAAGCAATACAAAAATATCCTCGGGTGAGGATTTTTTAAAAATGTAGAAGAAATGAAGACCTGGGAAACCAGTAGCAAAAGGGATAGTGGGAGAAGACACCTTTTTTCTTCAGACGTGGATGAGGCTAAGGACATTCACAAACACGATTTTGTCAGCAAGGAGGATGGCAGCTCCCATCTGCATTTACTGGCTTAATGTTTGTTCATTATGGGTTACTGCCTCTCATTTAGATTTCTATAGATTATATATAATATGTGGTATATTAGCACATATCTCTGACATTCACATGTACCTAAAAAATGTTGAGAAGAAAATATGCCAAAAATATTTCTTAAAATTAATTGTCAGGAAAGTTTGTGAATAAGTGAACTTTTTTGAGTGATTCATTTTTTAGAAGTTTATTACATTCTAGAACAGGGGTCCTCAAACTTTTTAAACAGGGGGCCAGTTCACTGTCCCTCAGACCGTTGGAGGGCCGGACTATAGTTTAAAGAAAAACTATGAACAAATTCCTATGCACACTGCACATATCTTATTTTGAAGTAAAAAAAACAAAACTTAAAAAAAAAGGCTCTCCTAACTTCAAAAAAAAAGGCCCTACTAACTGCAAAATAAAAATAAAAAATAGACCTCCTAACTTCAAAAAAAAAATAAATCCTAACTTGTTCTTACCTCGGTCCTCAGGTAGCAGCAGGCTCTGCACAGGCAAGTTCATGACTCGTCAGATCACACCTGAGACTGAGAGGAGTCTAGAGACAGAGAGAAGGAGAGTGCGGTGGCCCACATTCCACACATGCGCACTGCGGGCCCCTAAGCAACAGGCAGCGGCGGCAAAAACACCCAGGGGGCCAGATAAATGTTTTCGGCGGGCCACATGTGGCCCGCGGGCCGTAGTTTGAGGACCCCTGTTCTAGAACAAGATTCAAGTTCTTAAACATAGTATACATATACATCTAGCATGAGAATTTGTTTATTCTCATGCCACGATGTATATGTATACAAGTCAGGAAAGTATGTCAATCTATCTGTGTTTGTCTCTTGTAATAACCATTTATATACCATGATTCAGCTTTTTAGAGAATAAGACTTTCTATTAGGATACAGGTAAAATCAAGAAAAAGGTCAAACAGGTGTGTTTTTTTATTTAAGCAAGATGAATACCCTTGCCAAAACTGGTTTGGCTCAGTGGATAGAGCGTCGGCCTGTGGACTGAAAGGTCCCAGGTTCGATTCCGGTCAAGGGCATGTACCTGGGTTGCGGGCACATCCCCAGTAGGAGATGTGCAGGAGGCAGCTGATCGATGTCTCTCTCTCATCGATGTTTCTAACTCTGTATCTCTCTCCCTTCCTCTCTGTAAAAAATCAATAAAATATATTTTTAAAAAAAGATGAATATCCAGTAATAATAGTAACAATAAGAATACTACTAATAAAAATAATGATAATATGTTCAATGTATTAGTGTTTATAATGTGCCAGGAACTGGTCTGTTTTATACAATCATTATTTAATTTTTACAAGAACTCTATGAGATGAGTAGTATTAGCTCAGTTGTAGGAAAGGAGAAACTCAGGCCGAGAACATTAGGGCAGCTAGGATGAACAAGAGCTAAGATTGAATGATAAGTATGACATCAAAGCATATAACTTTAATCAGTTTGCACACTGCTTTTAATCTGAGTAACTAATTGAAACAAACCTAATGAATACCTATTGCTTCAATAGCATCTATATTTTAGTCTTCAGATAATTTAACATGTTTTAGATACTGTTTAGTATTTATTTACACATTTCCACATTATAATGTAATAAGATTTTTAAAATAAGGATATCAAAGCAAATAAAAAATAATGATAGAAAAATAAAATAATACCACAAATGAGCATAAATTCCTTGTACATGAAATGTATGCTTTAAAATATTGTCAGTTTGCTTGAAGTCTGGTATAAATTTGATTCAGTGCTAACTAGAAACTGGGCAACCCATAAAGAAAAAACATGCTTCCCATGATCCTCTAAAGGTCACTTACAGTGTAAGTCACATTTTCCATAAGACGAAAGCAAAGCAGTAGCTGAGATGTAATCTTGGTATGAAGCCAGGATTATATGTCCTCCTTGGTTCATAGGAGAAACGATGTGTATAATGTAATAAAGATTTTAGCCGCACTTTTACATTAAATACACTGAGTTTCATAGGTCTAATATTGCTCTCATTATTGACCAGTGGCCACATGCCAAAACATAACAAAGGCAACGTAGAGGCATGGATATGATGTGTCTGGATATGATATATGCAATTATAGCACTATATTGTTTGATTCAGTGAATAATTTTTCTGATCTCTACATGGGTACTATCCAATAAAATGTGAGCCACATGTGTAATTTTTTATTTCCTAATAGCCACATTTAAAAGGTAGAAAAAAACATGTAAAATTAATTTTAATGACATATTTAACCCAACATATCTAAAATACTATGACTTAAGAATATAACATAACCACAATTCAAGTGCTCAATATCCACATGTGGTTGGTAGCTACTGTATTGTACAGCACAGATCTAAATGCAAACATTAACTACATGTCCTTTTGATAATCTACCATATTTATTATTTCTCTCATCAGCTTGCAATAAGTATTGAGCAGCAGTGAGATCAAAATTATATTCAATGACACATATATGTGTTGTCAACTAAGCATAGCTTTGACAACCCACCAAGCTAGGAGTAGACTTGACATCCATTTGTGGAAATTGAATTACTTGATATAGTCATGAGGCTGAACTGAAGACTATCACTTCAGTGCCTTTAATAGGCTAAAGATGTTTTTATGTATATTGACAAAATTATCTTCAAGAAATAATTTGAAGGATTTTCTAATGTAGTCTAGGTTTTAAAGTTCTATGCAACAGAGAAACATTGCAATACTATTGGCCCAAATTTAAAAAAAGAAAGAAAAGAAAAGTAGTTAACCATTAATACACAAACTAATGTATTAGGAAAAAAAAATCTCAATCAAGCTTTATCAAACTGTCCCAATTTTTTAAAATATATTTTATTGGTTTTTTACAGAGAGGAAGGGAGAGGGATAGAGAGTTAGAAACATCGATCAGCTGCTTCCTGCACACCCCACACTGGAGATGTGCCCACAACCAAGGTACATGCCCTTGACTGGAATCAAACCTGGGACCCTTCAGTCCGCAGGCCGATGCTCTATCCACTGAGCCAAACCGGTTAGGGCCTGTCCCAATTTTTGGTCAGTATTTATCTGAGTGGTAATTAAGATAAACTGCCTTAAAATGTATATCTAGAAAGTTGATATGACTCACTAAGTGGTGATTATTAGCAATAAAATAAATGCAATTATGGTATGTTTTTTGAAGATGATCATTTTTGTTTTAGAATAATCTATAGCTCACATCTAATAAAAGGTAGAATGTATGGCCAATTATCTAATAAAGTCATTTTCTAGATCTTTATAATAAAACCACACCATCCAGAAAATTGAATAAAATGTAGTTATTGAGAAGGAAGTATAAGCTTTACATGTACTAATATGGGAAAAGATCACATTATGTTAAATTTTTAAAATTAAGTTACAATTTATACATAAATAGAAATACAGAAAACAAAATTTATTCTGGAAATGGATTGAGGAGAAGGGGGAACCTAGATTTTTATTAATTTTTAAAATTGAGATGTAATTGACATTCTATTAGTTTCACTTTTTTATAATTTAGAAAAATAAAGATGTATCATTAATATCTTGTTTTCTGTAACAGATGGGTAAACTTTGAGCTCACACAAACTAATGTATTGAATTACAAGATTGCAAATTAGAAAAAGTGGTGAAAGTACACCTACTTCTTTTTTCCCCCAAAGGAATATTTTATTAACCAAAAGATTATATCTGACAATTCCAACTTTTGTGGAAATTTTAACACACAGGTTTGGATTGAACCGTATCTATCTAATGAGTTTGTTCAGTGTGGACCATATTGATTCCTAGGCATTGAGTTCAAGATTGATGAAAGGCCCCTAAAAGAAAGAAACCACTTCATGTTTCTTCAAACAAACTTATCCACATAAGCACGAAGAGAATACAAGTTGCTAAATGTGGTGAACTTCTGCTTCCAATCAAGGATGGAATTTACTTTCTCACCTTAAACAACTAAAACAACAGAAAATATATATAAAACAATGGTTTTCAGATACTGGACAACAGGCAGCACAGAGCAGTCATCCCTAAGAAAAGGGAAAGAAGCCCTACAATTGCCTCAACATATTCTCTGGAGAGAATTTATAGGGCAAAGCCCAGGGAAGAGGAATTGAAACAAAATCTAGCAGTTTTCCTGAATTAAGAAGACAGAGTTTAGGGTTCAGGAAGGCCAAGACAAGGCATGTAGAATTCACAGCAAAGCACTGCAGAGAGGGGGGGGGGGGGGGGGGGGGGGGCGCGGGGGGGGTGAGAAAGAGAGAAGTAGAGAGGTATGGAAGTAGAGAGTGCTGAAACTACTGAGGCCAGGGAAATAACTAACAGAAGGCAACAGAGCCAAATAAAATTCATATTCCCACCAGCCAGAGTGGAAACACCTAAGACACAGGGCATGGAGTAGTGTACTCAGAAGTATATTGCCTCAGTAGTGGAGCCAAACTAGAACTAGACCAAAGCTCTCTGGATACAGAAATATAATACATAACCAAGAGAAAAGTCAGTAAATACAAACAGACAAAGAATTGGTATCAATGCGAGAATTAGTAGAGAAGGATATGACAACCACTATTTTAAATATTCTCTGTGTGTTCAAAGAGTTAGAGGAAAACATGAGCAAAATGCAGGGAAAAAAGAAAGGATTTTGAAAAAGACCCAAATATAACTTATAGAATAAAGAATACTATGTCTAAAATGAAAATAGAACACTGATTAACAGCATCCAAGAAACTGAAGAAAATATTGTTGAATGTGAAGATATAATAATAGAACAATACAAAATAAAACAGAAAAAAAAATGGAAAAGGAAAATGAATCAGTGACCTGTAAAAAGTATCAGCTGCCTAACATAAGTGTAAATAGAATGGCAGAAAGGGAGGAGAGAGGTGGGTAAACAGAATAAATATTTTACTAATGGCAAAAAATTTGGCAGACTTAATGAAATCCCTAAATCCAGGAATCATAATAAAGAAAGAGCAGGAAGAAAAAAGAGAAAAGGAGAAGAAGAACATTACCATACCAAGGGACATTACAATCAAATTTCTTAAAACCAATAATAAAGAAACAAAATCTTAAAAGTAGCCAAAGGAAAGGAAAACCCACTGCATAAAGAGGAAGAAAGAAAGACAGCAAATATCTCATCAGAAACAATAGAAGTCGGAAGTTAAAATGTTCTTAATGCACATGAAAGGGTATGAGTCAGAAATGTGAATTTACACAATGAAATAACACTGAAAATGGGAAATACAGAGTGTGCCCCAAAAAATGTATACACACTTTAACAGCTGATAGCTCAGACATTTCTTTTCAGATTTAATTCATTGGAATGAATAATTATCAAAGTGTGTATAAATTTTGGGGACACCCTGTATATGTATACATATTTTTTCTTTTAAAATTTCTTTAAAATATGATTAAAGAGATTCTTAAAGGAAAATTATCACAATGATTGTGGGTTTTATAACATATATAGAAGTAAAATATATTACCACATTAGGACAAAGATTGGGAGAGGGATAAATGCAAGTATTCTTTTATAAGGTTCTTATACCACATGTGAAGTGGTATAACATTATTTGAATGTAGCCTGTGATTAGTTAAACATATATATTTATAGTAAACCTTAGAATTTTCACAAAAGAAAAACAAAATCCAAACATAAATAAAAATAAGGCAGGATTTTTAAAAAGGATGAATGAACAATGGGATATATAGAAAACAAATAGCAAGGTGGAAAACTTAAATGTGAATATTTAAAAAATCACATTAAATGTGAATGGCCTAAGCATGTCATGTAAAAGAGATTGTTAGAAAGAATAAAAATTATTTGCTCTCCATTAAAAAAAAACTTTAAAAATAAAGACACAAATAAGTAAAAAGTTGAAGAATGGAAAAATACTATGTCACCACAAATCAAAGGAATGCTGGAGTGGTTATATTCATATCAGACAGAGGAGATTTTAGAATACAAACTTTTTGCAGGTTTAAAAAGCATTAAAAAGCAATGATGAAGTGGTTAGTTATTCAAGAAGATATGGTAATTCTAAATACTACGCACCTATTAGCAGTGTCAAAAATATATAAAACAAAAACTAATCTCTATATATAAAAGTCTAATATGCAAAGTGTCGCCTTGGGAGTTCAACCTGGCAACCGGGAGTTTGATTGCTTGCTATGACATGCACTGACCACCAGGGGGTGGTGTGGAATGAAGGAAGCCTGGCCAGCAGCCAGGGAAGGAAGGCCCCCGCTGGCAGCCAGAAGGCTCCAACCTAGGGACCCTACCTATGCATGAATTTCATGCACCGGGCCTCTAGTAGAACTATAAGAAGAAACAGACAAATCTACAATTATAGTCAGAGATTTCAGTAATTAATAGAACGCTACCAACCAGTTTGACCTAATTGTCATTTATTGAACACTCCAGCCAACAATAGCAAAGTACACTTTTTTTATAATTAGGAATCATTAAGATATCTGAAAAAATCCCAAAATATTTTAAAATCAAAAAATCTAAACAAACTCCTAAGTCAAAGATGTCAGAAGGCAATTAAAAAGGTATTCTGAGCTTAATAAAAATGAAAGCATTGCATGTCAAAATTTGTGGGATGCAGCTAAAAACTATACCTAGAGGGAATTTTATAGCTTTAAATACTTGTAATAGGAACATATAAAGGTTTAAAGTCAAATATCTAAACTTGCACCTTAAAAACTTAACAAAGAAAAGCAAATTAAATCCAAAATAAGAAGAAATAGTAAAAATCAGTGCAGAAATTATTGAAATGGAAAATATGTAAACGTTAGAGAAAATCAATGAAAAGCTGGTTCTTCGAGGAGAGCAATAAAATTAATAAACCCCTCGCCAGACTGATCAGAAAAAAAAGGGGGGTGGGGGGAGAGAGGAGGACACACACACACACACACACACGCACACAGAGATGAAAATCACTATTGGTGCCTCATATGTTCAAAGAATAATAAGGAAATACTATGAACCTCTTAGCCCAGCACCTCTTCCTTAAGGCAAAGCTTCTCTCTAGCTTTGACTAAACCTGAAGACAGGGCTCAGATAATTATGCTTTTTGGCTATTTTCCAATGAATATAGACTTACCTAAATTAGAAATGTATATCCTATGTTAAACTTTAAATACTTTTTACTAGACATACAAATGCTGCAACGTCTTTTAATTCTAGGTACACATCAGTTTTTAAGACAGCTGTGAAAGAGGACATGAAAAAAGTTAAAACTGCAATGAAGACTATGGGGCCACCAAGAGTTGAAGTACCTTGTCCAAAGGATTTCCTGAAGAAACATTCAAAGGAAAAAGCTGCGCCGCCCAGTAGGTTTTATCACTCTTTTTCATAGTAACAGAAGTTTATTTTGCCACAATTCTGAGGGCTGGACCCAAGACCAAGGTGCTGTCAGGGTGGGTTTTTTTTCCTAAGGTGTCTCTTCTCTTGTAGGTGGCAGTCTTTTCCTGTCCCTCCACATGGCCTTCCCTCTGACTGTGTCTTGGATTAGGGCCCACCCTAATGACCTCATTTTAACTTAAGTACCGCTTTAAAGATCCTGTGTCCAGCCCTGGCTGGTTTGGCTCAGTGGATAGAGCGTCAGCCTTTGGACTGAAGGGTCCTGGGTTCAATTCCGGTCAAGGGCATGTACCTTGGTTGCCGGCACATCCCCAGTAGGGAGCGTGCAGGAGGCAGCTGATCGGTGTTTCTAACTCTCTATCCCTCTCCCTTCCTCTCTGTAAAAAATCAATAAAATGTATCTTTTTAAAGAAAGATCCTGTGTCCAAACACAGTCCCAATGTGAGATACTGGAGGTTAGGTCTTCAATGTATGAATATTGGGAGAACACAATTCAGCCCACAACAAAAGGTAAATCTAGTCCATAGGTTTGTTTTTAATAATAAGTAGAGGGTGGGGCCAAGGAGGTTTACAGTTGTGAATACATGAAGCTGAGAGATTATTCCTGTATTATTATTTATTAATGATTGTATTATTTATTTGTATTACAACTGTAAACCTACTTTTGCCCCACCCTGTATGGATTTTTTTTAATAAATAATAAAAGTTATATAAGCTCATAAAATGCTCCAACAATGCAGAGATAAATAAAGTCAAAGTCCCTAGTAATTGTGATGGGGTTAAGATTTGAGTAAGGTTTTTCAAGAGAGTTGTTGCCTTTGGCCCTTAGGCGGGGGGGGGGGGGAAGTAATTATTTTACATTTTAATATTTTTACAAGCCATTTTGATGTGGCTCTGTCAAAAAAGATGAGTTGGATTGGTCAGGTTGAAGAGACTATGTAAAAATGGACAGTTTCACCTGCAGCTAATGAAGAGAATTTGGTATAGAGAAATAAAATAAATGTGCATAGCAGTTATTTTAGGTGAGCTGCAACCAGGGAGGAGTGAATAGGAAACTTCAGTTATATTGGTAATGCTTTATTTGGTAAGCTGTATGTTAGGTACCTTATATTAATAGTAGTTTTAGTGGAAAAAAAATAGATTCTTGGGTTTTCAATACATCAAGTTTTTTAATTTATGTGGTGATTTTACAGTAACTTTCCTCTGAAGAAACAATTATAATACTGACAATACTCATAAAAAAAGTTTTAAAGTTTGAACTTTTTTCAATGGGAAAGCTGAACTTTTGTTGTTGAAATCTTTATAAGAAAATATTTTCACAATAGCTAGTTAAAATAGTTTGCTAACATATATTTGGGGTGCTTATCTTCTTCCTTAGACTTTTATACTGTTCTTCGAGATATTAATTAAGTTGCACTTAATTTTTACACTTACAATTACTGATTTTTTATCTTAAACATTTGAATATATTGTAATAAAACTTCAATATACTAGTGGTAAAATATCTAGATGTTACAGATAGCACTAAGTAGCAATGTTTATAGTTTAATATTAACAAGGATATATTATATTTAACAGAAAAGAAATTTGATTGGTTTGGGACCAGAAAGCCTCCTGTGCCACTGAGGACTGATCATCCAGTCATGGGCGTACAGAGTGGAAAAAATTTTATCAATACAAACGCAGCCGATGTCATTATGGGAGTGGCTAAAAAGCCTAAACCAATTTACGTTGACAAAAGAACTGGAGACAAGCATGATCTTGAAAGTTCTGGACTAGTTCCAAAGTACATCAATAAAAAGGTAACCTTGTGATATATTAATTTTAGACCTGAGGTTCAAATAATTTAAATATAATGTTCATAATAATTGTCCATATTATCAGTAATTGTGCTCTCACTGGACAAGTTATCTAGGTTACCAGTTCTCATTCTCCTGAAATCTGTGTTTGGTGCAAATCTTGAAATGAATACCATATAGTTCAGTAGAGGAAAACTAATTATTTTTCTTTAATTTTAATTTTTAATATATTTAATAATTATAACAAACATTCTCTAAAACATAATAATTTTAGGTGGACAGCCATTAAAAGCACAGTCATTACTATAAATCTAAAAAGAATAACCTTTCAGAAGAGCCTAAGATTTAGTTATTAGGTTTCAGTGTCTTGTAGCAGAATGAGAGAAATGAAGAGTAAAACAACTTTAGAGCCATCCATCCTATTAGCTTAATGTAGCTAATTCACATTATTTCAACATGAATTTGCTTTTAGTGTGAAATAAAGCAGACCTTGAAAGTACTGGACAGTAATCGAGTCCTCTGGGACCTTCATTTCTATTTGAAAAGGCATTAATCATATGAACATATAATTTCATCAGTAAAAATTATAGAAGCTTGGGTTTAATTGTTTAAATATAGACGATCTTTAAAATTAAAAAAGCTTACCAAAAAATACCTTATACAAAACCTATTTTACTTTGTATACTTCCTATATAATAAAAGCCTAATATGCAAATCGACCAAATGGTGGAATGACTGGTCAGCGGGGTCAGGGCTGGTGAGCAGGTGGCACCAGGCCAGCCAAAGTGGGTATCAGCGGGAAGAGGGAAGGGACAGCAATCAGGAGGTGGCGGTGACCAGCGGTGGCAGAGGGGTGATTGGGGGGATGGGGCCGTCTGCTCATCAGCCAGCACCATCCCACCCCCCACCCCCCATTGGTCCATGGGTCACTCCCCACAGAGGGAGGCCAGACTGCAGCTTAGGCCCACTCCCCGCAGGAAGTGGGCCTAAACCGCAGTTGGACATCCCCTGAGGGCTCCTGATCTGTGAGAGGGCACAGGCCAGGCTGAGGGACCCCCCGCAAGTGCATGAATTTTTTTTGCACCAGGCCTCTAGTATAGAGCATAAAGGTACTTGAAACACACATGGTAATATGAGTGCAAAACACACATGGCAAATATGAGTGCAAAACCCTAAAAATAATAATCTATATATATAAAAGGCTAATATGCTAAGTTCCCCTCCCACTGTCCGACAAGTCGCTATAACATGCACTGACCACCAGGGGTCAAACACTCAATGCAGGGTCTGCCAATCTGCAGTGACTTGGCAGTGGCAGTTTGCAGATGATGCACCCCGAAACCAGAGAGGAGGGAGCCCAATTCCTCGCAGGGCCACATGATTCCACCTTCGGCCATGGGTTATGTTGTTGCTGGGGCACCATCAGCCCCAAATCTGGTTTACTGCACACTTGCATGTGCATTCCACACTCTGTATGACAGCAACTTTGCAGAGTGCTCTCTTGTACTCTGGGACCCCTCGGGGGATGTGGGAGAGCTGGTTTCAGCCCAACCCCCACAGGCCAAACTGAGGGACCCCACCTGCCGGAAGGACCCCGCTCACTCCGCAGATGCCAGGGAGGAACCAAGGGAGGTTGGCTCCAGGGTGTGTCTGGCCCATCTCACCCAGTCCCGCCCCACCGGCCACCTTCTAATTAATTTCCTTTCAATGTGCATGAATCTGTGCACTGGGTCACTAGTGCATAATAATAATAAGGTGTGGCAAAAAAGAAAGAAGGAAGAAAGCAAGGGAGAGAAAAAAGAGAAACAAAATTGTGTTGACGTATGAGGGGGCTTGTGTTGAGGTAATCCAGTGATCTACCATGAGAAATCCTGTGCCTGTTCAAAATCAAACAGGAATCTCAAGGCTGATGTCAGAGGACACTGCTTGTTCCCTGAGAAATTGTCACGCCATAGGCTAAGGCACCTTTGGAAGATGTTAGCAGGAATCTAGGAGTTAGTAGCACATGCTGATTCAGTTATTTTAGGCTTCTCCGGATACTTCCTCCTCCTATGGCCCCTGGAGCCTGCACATAGCCTTTGTCCCATAGGGTGTGGAAAACAGAAATTTCACTCTCCTGGCCCTTCAAAGCTATTTCCAGTCCATTATTTCTCCACCATCACGTAAAAACTCTTCTCCTTTGATAGTCATACCACCAATTGCCGTATAGTCTGCCCCTCCTTCTGGCGCCTTCTGTGTAAGTTGTCCACTTCAGTGTATTTTCTGCCTTGAACAGAAAATTAGAAGTAAAAATACATTACAGAGACAGAAAAATATTAAGTATGTCTACCTGTGCTTGTTTACCAAGCCATACAAACACCACAATATTATTGTCCCCTTGTTGTTGCTGGCTGAGCAATCAGGGCTCATGATGGACTTACTCAACTTACTTTCCACTTATCAGTTATGTTTTTTAAAAATCTATTATTGGTGAGTGAGATCATAAGTCCTTTTTAAGGGCAAGGTCATTTGTAAAAAGTGAATAAATCTCATGTTTTAGTTCCAAATAAAATATTTGCCCATTTGTGCCATGAGGCATGGATGATTGCCTGAGGCACATAGCAATAGTAGTAAAGGGATCATTTCAAATTTTACCTCTGCCACTTACTTAACTCTATGATCTTAAACAAGTTATTAATTTATCACAGGGTTAGAGTGAAGATTAAGTGATATAAAATATATTAAGCACTTGACATAAGACCTGGCCATTAATAAAAATTCAGTAAAGGGTAGATATTATAATATATGCAATTATTATTATCAATAGTGTGCATTATTCTTTAATGATTCAACACATAGGAATATTTCAGATCACTGAAGCTTTTAGCTATTTGTGAGATAGTTGACTTTCCTAAAATGTATCATATGATTCCCTTTATTAAACAGAGTATGCCAAATATAACTTAATCTTTTTGATGGCACAAAATCATTATTATGACCCTCAGTAACTGTACTGAACTATAATGTGTTTCCCTCAGTGTTTTCTGGAATGGATTGGACTGTTTACCACTACATTAACAAGAATACTGTGCTCTTAGAGTTTATTTGTCGAGTGCTTTGCAACTTTCCAGAACACATTCACAACTAGGATTTCTATCCCTTATTCAGGCAGAATTGGTTGGGTTATGCTGTGGTAACAACTCCCACAGTTCAGTAACTAAAAGAAACTAAGTTTTATAGTTTCCTTGTGCCACATGTCCACTGAGGGTTGTTGAAAGCTCTGCTTCTTATCCTCACTTCACAACCCAGGCAACCCCAAACATCTCCCATCACTATTCCAGAGAAAGAGAACGTGGCAAGTCATCCATTAATTCTTCAGGCTTCTGCCCAAAAGGTACCGAGGTCACTTCCACTCACACTAGGCAAGTCAGGTAACATGACTATGTCTTACTTCAAAGGGAGCAGGAAAGTGTTGTTCTACCAAATGCCCAAAGGGAGAAGAACCAGAATATTTCTGAATAGTTTTAATGACTATCTTCTCTCTCAACAACTGTTTCCTGAGAGAGGTCTTTCCTGATTTTTGTTATATATCTAAAATAGCTCCTATTCTTTCTTTCCCCTTTTTAACTTTTATTTTACCTTGAAATATATATATATATATATATATATATATATATATATATCCTATCTAATAAAGAGGGAATATGCTAATTGACCCTCACACCATTGCAAAGATGGCAGAGCGCACAGCCAATAAGGAGGGAATATGCTAATTGACTGCCCTGCCCTCAAAGATGGCGGCACCCATAGCCACAAGATGGCCAGCAGGGGAGGGCAATTGTGGGCAATCAGGCCAGCAGAGGAGGGCAGTTAGGGGTGACCAGGCCAGCAGGGGAGGGCAGTTGGGGGTGACCAGGCCAGCAGGGGAGGCAGTTGGGGGAGACTGGGCTGGCAGGGGAGGGCAGTTGGGGGCAACCAGGTTGGCAGGGGAGGGCAATTGGGGGCGATTGGGATGGTAGGGGAAAAGTTAGGCATTGATCAGTCTGGCAGGTGAGTGGTTAGGGGGTGATCAGGCTGGCAGGCAGAAGCAGTTAATGGCAATCAGGCAGGCAAGTGGTTGGGAGCCAGCAGTCCCAGATTATTTAGGCCCAATCCCTGTGGTATCGGGCCTAAATCAACAGTCGAACATCCCCTTAGGGGTCTCAGATTGGAGAGGATGCAGGCTGAACTGAGGGATACCCACCCCACCCCCACCCCCAGTGCACAAATTTTGGGCCTCTAGTATATATATAATCTCCTATTTTATACCCTGTTTTTGGTGAGTTTCTTTCACCATAGAATGCACATTCCATGAGGACAGAAACATTGCCTTTCTTATTCACTAATATATCTAGCATCAAGAACAAATAATTTTTTGAAGAATAAACAAGGAGTAGTTCTGTTTCTCAAAATAGTGATATCTATCACACATATTCACTCATCTGGGAGAATCACAGCTGATTAGTTCACCGTCAGTCTTTGTAAGCAGCCCAGGATTTTGCATTTCCCCAAACAGGTCCCAAGTCAATTTTCTCGCAAAGCAGATGTGCTTTGTATCTTTCACGAGTTGGTTTTGATGACGCCTTGGAAGTAAGTATCTTATTTAACAAAACCTTGCGAAGGAGACCTCAAGATATTTAAGATATTTCAAGGTAAAAGCTGAAGTAGTACAAGCAATGAAGAAAAGCCAGCTCTTAGGGGTAAAGTAAGGGCTGAGTCATCAGCCAAGAGCAGGGTCTCGAAACATTCAGAAGAGGGAAAACAAGCTGCCACAAATAACAGCTCAAATGGTTTTAAAAGATCAGAATCAACTACTTCCCAACAGAGGGAAAGTCACTAAATTTTGTCAGTTTGCGGTGTTGTAAGTAAAGGCTTTAAGTCTGTACCATTTCATTGGTTGGTATGTACACGTGTATGAGTGCATTCAGGATACTGATTTTTTTTCCCCTGAAAAATTCTTGTAAGGATTATGGTGTCACACCTGAATACATATGTAAGCGAAATGAGGAAGTGAAAAACGCCCAGGAAGAGTATGATAACTACGTCCAAGAAAGCCTCCGGAAAGCAGCCATGAAAAGGCTCTCCGATGAAGAGAGGGAAGGAGTGCTGCAGGTAAGGGTCCTGTAACTTCTGGCTCCATGTAACTCTTGAGAACACCGCTTAAAGAAAGGTCTGCCGCCAGTGATTAATAATGATTAACGAAGCAGGCACTTTGACTTTCAAATTCGATGGCTCTCTTTTCGTTATGGTGACAACTCCATGCAGCAAAGATGACTCTTCAGGGAAAACAAAGAGTTGAAATATAGGGATTATTATTTGTTTCCAATTTGGTGAGCTTCTGTTTTTTCCTGAAGTAGTTAGTGTTGTAAGGCAGCCCACCGTCTTCTTCAACAAACATGCCTACAGAGAAGAAAAAGCATTTTTATTTTTATTCTCATGTCCCTGAATTATTAAAAATAATACCCACAAAATAGACATTTTTCACTAGATGGAGCTCTAGAATAATTGAAACTCTCCCTAGACCAACATTTTGTTTTCTATAAGACAAATGCTGAGATTTTAACGTATCCAGATGTTAGATTTTACATGTATTTTTCTTATTTTGAAAAAATAAAGATAACATTTACATCGGAGTGTTTGATACAAGATTTTATCTGAAGCACTGAAAATATTAGGGATGTGAACATGGTTGTATTTATTAACTATGTACCTACCTGTATTCTTCTATAGTCATCCCATCTCTTATAGAAGTCAAAATAGTACTTTACCTATTATTTTTGAAAGCTTTCTACAAAGCCATTTCTAGTGACCTTTTAAAAACAGAAAAAAAAATGTTTTCTTACCACATTAATTTCTGTTGAGAAATGGATTCATATGCACTATAAATTCTTAACATTTAACAATTCCTTCATAATCATCAATAAACATTTTTAAAATGTCTATTTCACATACAGTATCATGATAAGCCCCGAAGATATTAAGAAGGGTAGGTGAAAATTCCTGCTGTAGGAATATTGTCATTTAATTGATGGATAAATTAAATTATTTGTCTGTGTGTATAGAGCCTACGTTTTATAAGGTTCCAAGGATACAGGTAGGTCATTAGCTGGGCCTGAAACTCAGAGTAAGAGTGGATTCAAGGAGTGGCGTAAGGGCAGAGACTATACGACTGTGTACCTTGCATGACAGCAGGCTTCTGGGTGCCTAACCCACTGCCCAGTATGAACACGGCTGTTTCATGATGGTGTCCTGGAAAGAAGAAAGGACGATGGCTGGCAGGACACTGACAGACCTGGAGGCGGGGCTTTCATGTCACGTTCAGGAAGAGCACTAGCTTTGGCCCATCTCTCTCTCTCTCTATCTCTTTCTGCTGCATCTACCATTTTTAGAAAATACGTGCTTTTATGGAAGCCAGATTTTTATATCTAAATGATACTGAAAAATAGGGAAAGAGAAAAAGAACTTCCCTCAGAAGGAAAAGGCTCTTCTGCCCTGCACCTTTTTGGCTGTAATGTATAAACTGCCCTCAGCTTCCTAATATAGTTACTACAGAATATCTTTGCTTATCCTTTAAGTGACAAATCCTCCATCAGATACCTTATTAGTCAGGTAGTGTAGTAATGTAGCTGCTGTGATAACAACGCCACTAGCTATGCTCGTGACAAGCCCTGAACCATGCTTCCTTCCCTGGTTGAGTTGCACATAGTTCTATGACAATGTGGTTGTATGTCCCTGAGCCATCACACTCTCCTGCTAATTTTTTATAAAATAACAGTCTCATTATACCTGGAAGAGATCATCTGGCCTAACGATCCCAAACTTCTCATTTTAAGATAAGGGTATAAAATGCAAATATGTTAAGTGGGCTAATTTGTTCATTCATCCATGGATTCATTTATTGAACATCTACTGTGTTCCAGGCGCTGTACCCAAACTGTAGTGAGCAAAACAAATGCAGTCCTTAGCTGAACAGGGACTGAAGTCCAGATTGGCCAATTCCCAGGCCAGTATTTTCCCACTGCGTGATGTACACGTACATAGGAAGTAACCAAAGGCAGCTCTATCAGTCAAGGCTGCCGCAGGAAATAGGAGGCACGCTCAGCTGGGATTCTGCAGAGTTTTGAATGAACTATTTACAGATGTGAAGCAAGGCTAAGGGAACCAACAAGGAACACTGAGGCCCCCCAGACTAAGGACAGTGGGAATCCACCACCACCTGAGGATTGAAGGGCAGAGCAAGGAGCTGTGCTACCAGAGCCCAGTGACAACTGGAACCTGGAAGATGAGCCACTTGACAGGTGTTGTCACAGATGGATGAGCCAGAACTAGTGTCAGGTGATGTTAAGAAAGAAGCAAAAGAAAGGGCCTACCTGTCTCTCCCTCCAGTGCCACCTTTGGCCGAACTGGGCAGAGACTGGAGGACAAAAGGGCTGCGGGCTGGGGGGTATTCTACAAAAATCAACCCATGCCACCACCCCTCTAGTCACAGTGCAAGACAAGAAGGTGAGGAATGGGTGGGGTGGGGGAGGGGTACAAAAGGAGCATAAAACTGAACGAAGGCACTATTTTATGACTGCTTCACCCCATTTGAAGGTTTTCTAAAATTAATCATATTTCAGCATAAAAATAAAGGAGAGAAAATTTCAGAAATAAAAATAAGGAAAAATCACTATTGCTGCAATGAATAAAAGATTTTTTTAGATGAGTTAAGAAAAGTCTTAAAAAACAGCTAAAAGATTATTTCAATAATATGA
Organism: Myotis lucifugus; assembly: GCF_000147115.1. Taxonomy (NCBI): domain Eukaryota; kingdom Metazoa; phylum Chordata; class Mammalia; order Chiroptera; family Vespertilionidae; genus Myotis; species Myotis lucifugus. The sequence continues at coordinate 127,349 of NW_005871438.1, read as the reverse complement.
AATATTAGTTGCATTCAATGGCCATTCTTGGCTATTGACTTTGATCCAAAGGTTATTGTACACAATGGAAGATAAAGAAAATTATCCTTTAAAAGAAAATATAGAGGAAAAAATGTAGCTGCTGTGACCACAAATAATATGGAACTATCACCCAACTAAAAACTTAATAAAATGTTTTAAAAATAATATCATCCAACTAGAAATAAACAACCTTTGATATTTGTAGTGTATAAATTTCCTCTCTGCAATAGATACCCCTGTGGAGCATTGTGGAAATATATTTCCCATTTGGATTATAGCTCATGTACTATTAAGAATTGTACTAAACCACCCCCCTCTTAAAAATTTAACCTGGATACGTTTCCTTCTATCTTCCTCCTTTCCCAAAGCCTTGATATAATCTCACTCAAGGGTTCAAAATTTTTTATCCTTTTTTTTTTTCAACCAACCTATTCTATACAGTATGCCCTATCCTATCATTACTTTATTTCTAACCTAGGCATGAAAATAAGTCATTGAAATTTTATTATCCCTGGAAACTTTCTACAAGATTAAATTTTTACTATAAGGGTTTATTATGAAGGCATTATTATATAAGACACTTCTAATCTTCTCATAAACCTAAATTCATGGTCACGATTTTCAAGGACCATATTATCAAGACAATACTTTTATTGTAGTTTCAGTTTTACTTTTTTGTTTGTAAAAAAAAATAACATGCATGCAGAGTGAATAAAATAAAGTGTTGATTTACAAAATTTTATTGCATGAATTCAATTAGTAGTTGAATACCATTTTGTCAGTGGGGCCTCAGTGTACTGTGATAAGAAATTGTAACAACACCGAGATAGAAATAACTGTTATTGCTCCTAAGAGATCCCTAATTTTGAATTTGTTGGTTACTGAGAATATAAAAATTAACTACATTATTAAATTAGCATGTGTGTTACATTTAATGACATTTCAGTAATTTCTAAAATACATTACTGGAAAGTATAGATCCCTTGGCTCTATGGAGGAGGAATTCTAATTCATTGAAAGAGACATAAAATATAATATCTTGTGAAATTGAATTTTGGTATTTTGTACAATTCCATTTAGTCAGGTGTAAGAAAATAAGACCATGCAAGTTAGAATCTAATCTTTTGATGTAATTTTTCTGTTGAAGAATGAGGATGGTGGTTTGAAAAGAAAATTCTAAAGAAAAAAATTTAAAAATGTTTAAGAAATAATTTTCTGTTCAAAAATGTTTTTTTAATGTCTGAGGGTATCAATTCTAAGTTGTTGTTTTTACCAAAAAGCATTTCCTGTGAGCTTAGTTTTATACTATTCATAACTCGGCATGTGCATATTTGTTGGTAAGACAAGTACAGTAACATTAGAAACAGAGCAAATAAATACTCCCACTGGGATCTGAGCACACAATCAGGACAGGGTTTGGCCTCTGTACAGTACTTGTTGTTACTGTGGCCAAGTACTTGATAAATACATATCATTTTAAAAGTCACTTTTGTCAGTTTGGTTTTTTAACCTACTTATATTTTGCTTATCAGTGTAGTCTTCTTTATCATTTAGTTTACTTTACAATGTACTTTACTTTGGCAGTTGACGGTAGTAGTTACAGTTTCCCTTACCATTTGCAGGGGCTAAAAAAGAACTGGGAAGAGGTGCATAAGGAGTTCCAGTCCCTCTCCGTCTTCATCGATTCTTTACCAAAGAAGATGC
>NW_005871438.1:93833-125524 GCF_000147115.1 Myotis lucifugus | reverse complement strand
TGGAACATGACATTGGTGTCATTGAAAAGCACAAAATTATTTATATTGCCAATAAGTAACAATGGATTTTTAGAGGATAGTAATTTTAATATAGAAAAAGAAAACATGGAAAACATACAAATGAAACTAAGTTTTTCAAAGAGGAAAAGGCTATGAAGAGAATAAAAATAGTCTACCAAAATGTGTAGGCAATGTTTAAAAATTAATGGGATTTTTTCTTACACAAGAAAACATTTTTTTATCAATTTCAGGATTTTCATGTATAAACTAAGATTTAATGTTATCGGTTCCAGTTCTTTAGTGTATTATTATTATGTACTTGTTTCCCATAACCATTAATTTCTGAGCCCTGAAAAATAAACTCAGCACTCAGAACTTTACATTTTTCTACACTACATGATTCAAGGAACACCACATTAAACTCTGTTAAGTATTTTGAATTGGAAATAGTGGCATATCCTTTCTTACTACACTAAAGTGTTTTCTGCATATTGTTTCAGAGTTCCACAAACTTAACAGCATATATTCTCTGGTAGCTCTGTCATTTGCAGCTATTCCCAACTATAAATATTTTCGATATCCAAAGTGCATACTGCAAAGCTTATATTTGGAGGAAGAAATATTAAGAAGATAACATAAAATCAAGGAGACAACTTATAGAATGCATCATTAAAGAGAACCGCCTCCTTCCTAACATCCAACTTTGAAAAACTTTACTCCTCCAGAGAGTGGAGGGAGGTGGCGGGGGAGGGGGGGATAAGTAATAAACAGACAAGCAAACGAAAAACAACTTTGCTACTCTAGGTGCTTTATTCTATAATTCACTTTATGTATTTAATTAAAATGGGATGTTACTTTTTCTTTTTGGTCCTTCCAATCTACGAACATGGGATGTATTTCCATTTATTTTTGTCTTCTTTGATATTTCTCAGCAATGTTTTGAAATTTTCATTGTACAAGCCTTTCATCTACTGGTTAAGTTAATTTCTAAGTATATTTGATGCTATTCTAAAGAGAGTTGTTTTGTGATTTTCAGACTGTTCATTGTTAGTGTATAGAAATGCAACTGGATTTTTAAATTGACTTTAGAGAGGGAGGAAGGGAGGGAGGGAGGGAGGGAGAGGAGCATCGATGTGAGAAACATCGATTAGTTGCCTTCCACACAGTCCCCAAGTGGAGATGGAACCCACAACCTGGTATGTGCCCTGATTGGAAATTGAACCTGCCACATCTGGTGTAAGGATGACACCCCAACCAACTGAGCCATATCGGCCAGGGCAAAGTGCAGGTGATTTTTGTGTGTTGACTTTGTATCCTGCTACTTTGTTGAATTTATATTCTTCCTTCCTTTCCTTTTCTTTCTTTCTTTCTTTCTTTCTTTCTTTCTTTCTTTCTTTCTTTCTTTCTTTCTTTCTTTCTCTCTTTCTCTCTTTCTCTCTTTCTTTTCTTTCTTTTCTTTCTTTTCTTTCTCTCTCTCTCTCTCTCTCTCTCTCTCTCTTTCTTTCTTTCTTTCTCTTTTTTTGTTTTGTTAATCTATTGATTTTTAGAGAGTGGAAGGGAGGGGGAGAATAAGAGAGAAAGAAACTTTGATTGGTTGCCTCCAGCATGCACCCCAACCAGGGCCCAGATCTAACCTGCAACCCAAGTACATGCCCTTGACCAGGAATCAAACCCAGGACCCTTCAATGATGTGCAGGCCAATGCTCTAACCATTGAGCAAACTGGCCAGGGCTCATGCATTATTTCTAACAGAATTTTGTGAAATCTTTAGAGTTTTCTACATATAAGATCATATAATGAGCAAATAGATAATTTTACTTCCTCCTTTCTCATTTGGATGCCTTTTATTTATTTTTTTTCTTGACTAACTGCTCTGGCTAGAGCTTGCAGTACTATGTTGAATAGAAGTGGTGAAAGCAGGCTTTCTTGTCCTGTTCCTGATCTTAGAGGAAAAGCTGTCAGTCTTTCCCCATTGTGTATAATGTTTGCTGTGGGTTTTTAATATATGAATTTTGTTATGTTAATTTCTTCTATTCCTAGTTGTGTGTGTGTGTGTGTGTGTGTGTGGTTGTGTGTGTGTTTTATGATGAAAGTGTGTTGTACACATCAATTTTTAAACTAAGAAATATCTTTCACCTGAATGATCAAAGCATTCTCTCCCAGTTATCAAGCTATGTGGAGAGACAAATCAAAACCAAAAGGGTACCATGGTTCCATGACTAGAACCATGTAAACAAAAAAGAAATTTAGACTATAAAAATTTCTACAGCTAACATTCATCATTCAACAAATACTGTCTACTGCTTGCCAGGAACTATTCTGACTGTTGGACAGAAAAATGAAATAGGTGTGTTGGAAGACAGAAATAATCACACAAATACATTTATAATTATATATTGAAATTAGTGAGTTGAAAGAAAAAGTAGTAAGCTATACAAGAGAATATCAAGGTATTCTTAAATCAGATTTTATAGATAAGGGGTTGCCTTTCTAAGAATGCCTTTCTGAGATCTGACATTTCAAAACAGACTAAAGAATTAGTAGAAGTTTGGAGAGATGGGGAAGCGAAGAGTTGTGGAGGGAAAAGAATTCCAAGCAGAAAGAATAAAGTGTCTGAAGTATCTAAGGCTGGAAACCCTCGGTCCATAGGAGGAAGGCAGCACTGGGGTGGGATTGTACTTAGACAGTTACAAGCTGAAGAAGAGGGAAGCAGGGGGCATTGACCTGTTTTAAGCAGAAAGGTGGCCTGATGCAATCAATATTTTTAAGCACTCACTTGCTACGTAGATTGAAGTGAAAGAATGAATGCATGGGGAAGGCTAATTAGGAGACTATCATAATCTTCAAAGTGAAAAAGTGAGTGGCATAGACCAAGACTGTGGTAGTGAAGACAAAAGCAGCTGTTGGCTTTAAAAAATAAAAATGTAATTGGTGAGAGATTGAAAAGAGAAAAGGGAGGTTTCAAGGATGACAGCTAAGTTTCTGATTTGAGCAAGTGGGCAATGGAAGTCCCATTTTTGAGTTGGAGGAATCTAAAGGAATTGCAGATTGGGAGAGGTTACAGTGAAGAGATCAAGAACACAATTATAGCCCTAACTGGTTTGGCTCAGTGGATAGAGCGTCGGCCTGCAGACTGAAAGGTCCAAGGTTCGATTCTGGTCAAGGGCATGTACCTTGGTTGCGGTCACATCCCCAGTAGGAGGTGTGCAGGACACAGCTGATAGATGTTTCTCTCTCATCAATGTTTCTAACTCACTCTCTCCTTTCCACTCTGTAAAAAATCAATTAAAATATATATAAAGAACACAATTATAGACATGTTTATGACAATCTTGTGATATCTAATTGGAAATTTAGAAAGATGATAGATAGATAGATAGATAGATAGATAGATAGATAGATAGATGATAGATTCAGTCAGAAAAGAGATCTAGGTAGGACAACGAATCTGGGAATTCAACAGCATGAATGAGATCATCTTGGGACACATATTGAGTGAGAAGACAATGTATGAGGTCTCAGCAAATCTTTCACTTAGAAGTCAGATAGGGGAGCAGAAAGGATCAAGTAGATGAAAAAATGAGTGTCCTGCTTGACCAGCATGGCTCAGTGGTTGACCGTCAACCTGTAAACCAGGAAGTCATGGTTCGATTCCTGGTCAGAACATATGTCCGGGTTGTGGGCTCGATTCCCAGTGTGGGGCATGCAGGAGGCTTCTTTTATAGAGTCAGTCTCTCTCCCTTTCTCTTTGAAATCAATACAAAATATTTTTTTTTAAAAAACAAAAAACAGTGTCTTAAGAGGTCAGAAGAAAACCAAGAAGCCAAGAAATGTCAAGAAAGGAACACCCTTTCCCTAAAGTAGAACCTTGACAATGGGAAAGCAACTCTCAACACCCTGGCTTAGCCTTCTTTTCCCCAGCTCTGAGCAGGCTACAGGTCAACATCTACATTGACTCCCCTGCTCCTGTTTTTATTTGCAGTCAAAACTCTTCTGTTGTAATTCTTTTTCTCTCTCTAGATATGTTTATACCATTGGCCAATGTCACGATTTTAGCACGAGACTTAATATGCCTGTTAATACAGCCCACATGAACATAATTTGACCACCAAAGTGAAAGGAACTTTTCAACAGCTGAAGGAAAATTTTCAGTAAAGAGGCTAATGCTGGTTAATATCATAATTAGCTCTTAAGAGGGCAATCATTTTCTAGTTCTTAGTAACCTCCAGAAGGTGAGTTATTCATAAACGCTGGTTACTACAAGTAGGAGACAAACATAGATAAGGGACAAAAAGAGCAAGATCCTTTTTTCTGGAGGGTTTGTTTCTTCCTGCTGAAATGTGCCATGGTGAAAAAAATCAGCAGATTTGACTCTGATAGTAAGTTACGTGACCTTTGGGAAATCACTTAGTGTCCTTCAACCTTAGTTTCACCTGTAAAACAAGGAAACTGACCTAGATTTTGTCCAACCCTCCCTGCTATTCTAATGGTCTATCACTATAAAACTATGACTATTTTCAACTTAGTTTAAGCAAAAGTTTGGTCTCCAAACTGATCAGAATGCAGATAAGCACTAGGATCCAGAGCCAACAATGTACACCAACCCTCATCAGACCAACCCGCCATTTGACATACTAGAAAGAATGTTAAATAGAGCAAAAACCGTCAGTGTGGAGTTCTTTTTAGATGAAAACTTTCTTAATCATAGTCATTTGAGGTTTTTGACCATGGAGCGTTCTTCACTCTATGGAGTTTAAATAGATGTTCTCTTTAGGAAACTAGTGCTGAAAGGAAAAAAAAAAAAGGAGGAGAGAACAGGAGAGAAGGAAGTTGAGAGGGACAGGAGGAAATTTTAAAAAGAAATTGGATGTCTTTTAGGTGGAAAGAGTGGTTCTAATTATAGAAGAACAATCTCTCTGGATGTGCCACAGCCTCTACGCTCTTAGAAAATACCTGTGATTAAAAAAAGAAAAAAAGAAATTCGTAATAAGAAATTGATTCATTCACTGCAGAATGAGGTCAGAGGTGGCAGCATTTATTCTTCACACATAATGTGCTTGATGAAAAAGAACTGAAGCTAGCAAGACTAATGCTAAATATTTCTGAAAACAATATATTGTTTTACAGGATTGACGTAAAAGGCCATGCACATATTCATTTTAAACTGCACATGCAGAAATGGCTTTTAGATGCAGATATTTTTATTCTAAAGGATGCTGCTTCTATAGGAAGTAAGTCTGGGCAGTGACATATTTTTTGACTGCCTTAATTTAGGCACTCACATGCGTTTCGTCTATGGAACAAGTATATACACTGATATAAATGATGCTGCTGATGTGGAAAGCATCTGTGGAATTTTTGGAATAAAAGTATCCACCCCACCCCTGAACCTCTGCCACCAAGTTCTCCATTCCCGAGACTGCCAGTGTTATCAATTTTTATTACCTTTCAGAAATATTTTATAAAAGTAATGAACATATTTGTTCTCAAAAAATATACATAATTATATATACTATAATTGTCTCACTTCTTAAAAACTCAAATGAGAGCATGCAATAACACTTGCCCTTTTCCATGAATAATGCTGTGGAGCATTTTTTATCATACATAATGTTCTTCATTCTTTTTTGTGGATGCATAGTATTAAGTTGCACAAATATTTTACCAGTGCCCTATCGATGGACATTAAGTTACTTCATTTAAGTTGTTTTCATTATTTGCTATAAAAGCAATGACACAGTGACTCTGAACATTCATCATTTCATACATTTGGTTATATTTGTAGGAAATCATTCCCAGGAGAAAAATAACTAGGTCAGAAGATATGTGCATTTGTACTTTTATTCGAAACTATGTTTTTACTCTCTCTCTCTCTCTCTCTCTCTGTCTCTGTGTGTGTGTGTGTGTGTGTGTGTGTGTGTGGTATTGGCGATATATATACATAGTTTAAATTCATAATGTGCTCAAAGGTGAATAAGAGGAAGTAAGTCTCCCTCATGCTCCTTTCCTACAGCCACTGAATCCCCCTCTCCAGAAGCAACCACTGTGACTGGATTCTTGTGTATCTTTTCAAGCAATATAACATGCATGTGTGTATATGTAATATAAAAATAATGATAGATATATCTACTGGAGAATTACTTCAATGTAACAGATACACGGTTTTCTTCTGTCACAGCCTATGGGGATCAGATGACTCTTGCCAAGAGAGGCATCATTGATCAGTGTAAGCATTCATATAAGGAATCACTTTACTTTCTCACCATTATCATACACACACCATCAATATTGTGGATTCCATCAAGAGAGCAATAGTTTTATTGACTTTCACTATGCTTATGTGTTCATTCTGGATAAAAGAGAGAACATGGAGATGGGGCCTTGTCCTGTCCTAGGCCACACCATGTTGAATTTTCCAGTCTGGATTCATTGTAACCATCTGAGATGTCTCCACCTTCCTGTGCCATCTGGTGTGTCTACTGCTCCCTGTGTTTTGTGCTTTCCTCTCTCTTGTCTTTTCCAACACTGAACGGATATACATTAACTTTAGAACACAGGTCACACTCAGAGAACTCCCTTGTGTGTTAGGTGCCATTGAGTCAGCTCTGAATGAGTGCTGTCACTATGAGTGACATTCCAATGAATGAGTGATGTCCACAGTGTCCTGTCCTCACCAGCCCTGCTCAGCCCCTGTAAACGCATGCCTCTGGCTTCTTTTATAGAGTCAGTCCGTCTCATGTTTTGTCTTTCCCATTCCCTGCTGCATTCTGTGTTCCACAGCATTATTGTCTTTTCCAAAGAACCGGGCCTTCTCATGATGTACTCGAAGTAGGATAACTTCGGTCTTGTCATTTTGGCCTCCAGCAATGTTGCAAACTTAATTTGCTCTAGAACCCACTTATTTGTCTTTCTGGTGGTTCAGGGTATCACTAAAGCTCTCCTACAACATACTTCAAATGAACCAATATTTTTCCTATAGGCCTTCTTCACTGTCCAACTTTTGCCTCCATACAAAGTAATTGGGAATACAAGGGTTGGATGATCTTAGTCTTGTCTCTAATGACATCTCTTTGCTCTTGGTGATATTTTCTCATTCTTCCATTAACCTCCCTTAACTCTACTCATTTCCATCTTTTCTGTGCAAACTGTACCCTCCTGGCCCGAGTTCTTCTCTTTCATAGTATCTTGCTAAGAACAACAAAGAGTAGCCAACCCACCATAATAGCTGGAGTTTTTCCAAGCAATTCTCCCCAAAGGTATAAACAGGAATGTGGTTTCTTTTTCTGTGACAGTACAAGTGACAATTTTATCAAATACTTTGCCATGGAATAACCGGGATCAACAGCTTTCCAGACGGCCCACGGATCTTTGCTGTCATCTACATGCCACCCTATTCAATGACTATTAAGAGAAATTGGATCTTTCCAAGTCCCAGAGAGCCTGTTAAGTCTTACCTTCCATAGGATTCTGTTCCAATGGTGTGGCTACGTATCATCTAAGTAGACCTAAGAGCCAGAGGTTGCTCTTACATGCACAAGGCCCCCTATTCACCAGAAGGGTTCATCAAGACCAAGTTAACTATCCAATCCAAAGTTTCTTCTAAGCAAGCAACACAATGAAACTGAGGGGCCCAGCTGCTGTCCACTTTCCGTTCTCTTCCCGGCCTTTCTGAGGCCAACACAGAGGACAAACCTTCCTCTTGTGCAATTCCCACACATGAGCTCTGCTGTTTTGGACTAACACAAGTTCCTTTTATCTTTATTGGCTTTCAGGAGACAGTAGAATTTTCTTCTGGATAAGCTCTATGGTTCAGCACAGCCAGCAGGCTTAGGCTTCAGGCCCGGAGCACCCTGGAGGCCACATGTGGTTTCATCTGGACAAACACTTTAAAATAAATTCCCTGGCTTTTCCACAGAATCATTGAGATGACAGGCAGCTGCCACCCACGTAGTAAGATGATGACTAGCAGGAACATGAGAGCCATATAGGGTATGGGTGATATAAACAGTGCGATTGGCAAGTAAAGCTTCAAATTGTAATGTTATCTTGGAATTTGGGTCACCATCTTTTCATATCATTAAACTGCTATCAGTTCTTCTGTAATGCACCCAAAGCTTTTTTTTTCTTAAATCCCTTGACACACCCTAAAAGACACACAGTAATAAAACCTAAAAGACTCTTGTTTCTTCTAAATATATTTTATACCATAAAAAGTAAAATAAAGAATGTGCCAAGATTCTAAGTTTTCACATTTTTAATTATTTCAGCATAAGCCAAACAAGTTGATGACAATTGACCCTTATGTTGTTTAAAATTAAATAAAATGGAAAATTCTCAAAAAGGAAAAATATAAACCAGAGCCTTAACCAGAATAATCCTCCTTGTGAAAGATGCATTAGCTTATCATTGTTATAGTTATAGAACTATCTCATAAGTTTATTTTATGTAATCATCTGGTATTAATTCATCATATGATATTTGGGTTTTTTTGAGAACTCAGGTATTTTTCATGGAAATGGAATGAAATTATAGTGAGTGTTCAGATTGACATTATTATGAACAGTTAATAAACACATTGAGACTACTGTTCTTAAAATAGATTTTTAAACTACTTAAAACTTTTAGATTCTTTTTAATAGTTCCATCAGAATTCACATGTTCTATGTTCCTTATTCAAGTGTTTAAGAAAAACTAATTCAAAAATTATTATATTTGCTAACCAATATTTTTCTGGGTATCTTATGTAGTATGATTCTTGCCTACATTGAACGTCTGCTTTTCTATTGCATGTTCTTGAGATCATATTCATCTTATCTTTCTCACATACCCATATATCATTAAGTCTAAGATGCCATCATAGTAAGATGTATCACTATCTTATGTACCACTAAGAAGGAAAAAAAATGAACAAATTGTCATAGTGCTTTCTTATCACTAATAATTTTTATTTTAGATTTCTTTTTGACTTAGTTATAAACTTCTCATGTATTCCTATGTGACATAAAAAGATGAAGGTTAAGGTAATCTTAAAATGTCTTTACATTCAGAGCTGGATTCATCTTTATCACTTTTCTATGCAGAATCATCATTGTCCATATCTTACCATTTTCTGGGCCATTGGGAGTGTAGGTGATACATTAGACACAGAGGTCTCCAAAACTGTCTCTGAGATTTTATTCCCAGTTACTGACTCCTCTTCTGCATGTTTTGATGATATTGGTCTTTCATCCAATGACAACCACTTCCTTCAACTAATATACTATCTAACTGGTCACTCTGTTTCCATACCTTTCTATATACACAAAAACTTTAATTTCGGGGATTAATGGGGGTAGAATCTTTTATAAGACATTTTAAATGTTATTAAGCTCAACGTATGCAGAGCCAACACTGTACAAAACTCAGTTAAAGTGACAATGGCTGAAACCGGTTTGGCTCAGTGGATAGAACGTTGGCCTGCGGACTGAAAGGTCCCAGGTTCGATTCTGGTCAAGGGCATGTACCTGGGTTGCGGGCACATCCCCAGTGGGAGATGTGCAGGAGGCAGCTGATCGATGTTTCTCTCTCATCGATGTTTATAACTCTCTATCTCTCTCCCTTCCTCTCTGTAAAAAATAAATAAAATATATAAAAAAATAAAAAAATAAAGTGACAATGACTAAGTTTGCTCACATGTGTATCATGTCACATCACAACTGCCACCTGGTTGATAGTGACTTTGAGACACCATTCAATCTAAGGTAGCCTCATTTTGGAGCTGTTCAAATGTGAAAAATGTACATCTTAAGATAGATGAAATATGGTAGTAGCTCTTCTACCAAAACATCCCTCAGATTCCTTTATGTTACTGTGTCTTTTAAAACCTGGCTCAAACCCAGCTCATTGTGGAAGCCCCCATGATTATTGACCCACTCGACATACCTACTGTGCACCTATGCAGTGGTATGGCACTTTTGTTTTGTTCGGGTCTTTTTCAGAATAAATTCTTATGAACTAGGTTGAAAGAATCCACTTTAATACTGCTTAGCTCAGAGCTGGGGTGGTGCTCTAATGGGAAATTAGAGCAGAATAAAAAGCAGCGGGCATCAAAGTGTTCACTTTGATGGGTTATTTAAAGCAAACTTATAGTTTGATTGTTGGATATGCAAACATTTTCTTTTATATTATGGCTCTTCTCCTCCCCCTCTAATACCTGCCTATTAAATCCATAGTCTATTGGATTTGATTCCCATCCGATGCTTAATTTGTGTAGCTTAGATATTTGTGTGGAAATTTACTACTGTGATTACCCTTCCAGGAAGAGCTTCAGGAAATGAGAACCACGGATGGGCCTGGCCCCTTGCAGCTGTCATGGGAGAGCAGCAACATGGTCCTCAAGTGGCTGCTGGAAGCACACACATGACCGATTTCTCATGGCTGTCTTTCTCTCAGACTCTCCATTTTCCATGCCTCCTCATCATGTTTGCTGTGTTTGGGATGTTGCTATGCAAAAAAATAATAAAACAATGGTTTTCTCCTAAGGCACTCAAGTTTAACAAATGCTACTTTGGAATGATGCAAAAAATTCTTAGAAAAATTTTAGAATTCCTCAGGGAATGGTCTAAGAATGTTCATGATAAGAAATGGTAAATGTCAATAATGGCCTGAAATGTTACCACATGATAAAATTCATCCATTCCAAGGGTTTGGTGACTATTGATATCACATAAACTACAGCTTTTAAAAGTGCTCTTATCTGTATTTTTGCAAATGAAAAATTTTCTCCATCTTTTTCTTCAAATTCATTGATCTCTATGAGTTTTTTCCCTTTAAAAATTATATAACAATCTTATTAAAGCAAACAAATACACCAATACTACAACCTTTAGTGTTTGTTAGAAAAAGATCTATGGACTCTGTAGTTCTGTGATAGACATGTAGAAGAAGAGTTATGACACATGTTCATAATATCTTAAGCTCACAACTCCCATCCTCAGCAAACATGACTTATAGACTCTAAAATGATGACTCTTCATATCTAAAGTGGCATCATGGGCTTCCTTAAGAATTGAAAACACCAGTTTTTCTACTTAAAGAGAAGTTGAAATGCAAGGGTTGGGAGAGTAGAGTGAGTGGTCAGACCTGATTCCATTTTTATGCCTCTGCAAGCAGCAGTCCCTGTGTACTAGTGAACCCTGAGTATGATACTGCCTTCCTAGGTGATATTATGGGTCTCTAAGCATCCTGCCTGTGCCGTGCCAGCACACTGAAGGGTTCGGTGAGCTTGGGGTGGGGGGGGGTGGGCGGGCACGGCGAAGGATGTAGAAAAGACAGACAAAGAGAATAAGCTGGGTCTAGGTGGATCTCCTGTGCCTGGCTGAGGCCACAGAGAGAGATACAGATGGCAAGCTGAGCCTTTATTTTATAGCCAGAGGTAAACAAGGTAGTGGTCACCATAGTTGACCATGTTCTTGTGAGTTTCACTTGTTTTGGCAGAGCTTGCTACACCTCCCACAGCCCATTAGTTACCCAGATAAGATCTAGGTCAAGCCTAATTATGCTAAGAGGGCTATGCCCTAGGACTTGTTTGTGGCTTTGCCAACAGGTCAGTCCGAGGCTTAACCCTATACCACTCCTTACACTGCCTACCACCATCAACCTGCTACAGTGTTTGAAAGGCCACAATCAAGTCTTCTCAGGTACTACGGAGTTAAATTACCCAAATGGTTGAAGGGCCCCAAGTGAAGGAGTCAAAAGGCACATGAGGGAGTAGTGGCAGCATAGGAGACTGAAAAAAAAGTCTTGGATGTGCAGTGATACCATTCAAGGTTGATCTGGGTATAGCACCACTGAGGGACCTTGAATAACAAAGGCTATTATAAAGGACATTAGCTGCAAGGGAGTATCAGCATCAGGAGCAAGGAGGAGATTGGTAAAGGACATAGAAGGCTTTTTCTGTTTTCTACATTTACCTTGTTGGCTCTGCAGGGCAACTTAGTGCCATCTCAGACCTGATGGGCAGGAACACCTCAGGATGGCTAGGCTTACACTTTGTTTTCCTTGATGATCAGCTATGGAAAAAAGGATTCTTGCTGGGGCAAAAAGGAAAACAGTTCTTCTTCCTCTTGAGCCTGGGGAAACCCCACTCCCTATATCAGGATGAGAAGGAAGAAGGAATGGTGTAGCCCAACATCTTACTTCTTGTTCCAGTGAAGATATAGCTGATGGCCAGAAATACTGGAAGCCTGGTCTATGGGCATCTATTAAAATCATTTTTCTAAAAAGTGTGTATTGCTTTAATACATGTCCTGTATACATGTGTATCATTACTATCCAAGTAAGGGGACAAAAGAGGGCCAGGATCATGGTGAGACTGTTAAAAAGTGTCTTATAAAATTTTTATTCAAGGATCTAAATATAGAATTAAGCAAAGAGTAATACAATGAGAACTACTAGGGCTTAACAGAAAGAAAGAAAAAAGAATTCATGACCTTTCATGTCCTACCTCCACCGTGAGTATTCAGCTCATTTGGAGGGATACTCTCATTTGTAAGAGCCAAAAGCTTTCATCATTTCTGGGCATGGCATCCATTAAAGGCAGACCAGGTGGTAGCAGCTGCATATAATGAAAGAAATCACATGATTTCATTATGTAGAATAATGACACAAGAATGGGCAGTCCCAGCCAGCTGGTTCCATCTCTAGCACTTTTTCAGCATATGTGAGTGTGTGTGTGTGCATACACACACACACACACACACACACACACACACACACACACACCAGAAAAAGGACTCCGAATATCTAAATTTGTAGAGGCAGAAATTGAACCTGGTACCCTTAGGATCTAAAACCTTCTTGGTCTGTTATGATGAGCAGAGCAGTGGGACTTGCTCACAGTGGAGAGTAAATCTGCTTATTAAATTAGGTTTAAAAACCCCACTTAAATTCTTTTATGACTTTTCAAAGCTATGAATAGCCAATAAAATGAAAAACATAGACATTGCTAATTTTCTTCTCTGTAATACTAATAATAGCACACATATATGCCAGTTCTAGGCTCTATACTGTTCTACAGGCTTAACTTAAACTCACTTTGTCCCCATAATAACTTAAAGATATAAGTATGATTATCATTCCCTTTTAGCAATAGGGAAACTGAAGCACAGAGGGCTTAGGTAACTGTCCAAGATCTCACCATTTATGATTGGCAGGGGAAGTGTTGATGTTGGGGTACTTATGCCCATAAACAAAGGCACAGACTTAGGCACCTGAAGGGTAACTGTGTACACCTCAAGATGTCACTGAATCTCTAACATCTTTCTTGTACCATGTTCCATCCACTTGAATGCCTGTGTGTGTGGAATGGCCCATTCTCACAGAAGGCGAACGCATAGTGGAAAGGGGGCCTGGGGAACTGGGCTGGCAGCACAGGCTGCTGTTACTTCTGCAAAGTGTCTCAGTGGAAAGTGTTTCTGGTGTTCAGGAAAAGCCCACAGCACTGGGCGAAAGGATGGAAGGATACCAGAAGGTGTTACCATCTAATAGAAAGTCCACACTGCGTTTTAAAGTTAATGGGAACATTGCACATACCACATGTAATGGGATCTCTCCTTTATTAGCCACTTTAGTATTAAGACCTTTGCACATATTTCATTTTTCTTCTCTAATTACAAAGGTGGCATAGAGGCCCATATGAAATTGCATGAGTCATGTTTAAAGTTTCTTTTGTTATTTTCTGGGCATATCATGGAGGTTCCAGTTCATACTTCCCTTGAGTGTGTTTGACACATTCTTCTGGAAGAAGGCTGTGAATTCTTATAGGCATCCTCTATGAAGTCAGTATCCGAATACTATTGCTGACAAAACCAAGTATCACAGCCCAGCCGACATGGCTCAGTGGTTGAGCATCCACCTATGGGCGAGGAGGTCACAGTTCAATTCCTGGTCAGGGCACTCCATCCCCAGTGTGGGGTGTGCAGGAGGCAACAGATCAATGATTCTCTCTCATCATTGATGTTTCTATCCCTCTCTCCCTCTCCTTCCTCTCTGAAGTCAATAAAAACATATTTTAAAAAACAATATAACTCACCTGCCAATTAGATCTCTTATGCTGAAGTTTTGATGGCCATATTCACTGTAAACATTTTATCTGAAGGTTCTGTAGTCTTCCAAGTTACACCACCCCCGCTAAATGCAAGAAATGAGACTAGGTTTCAGGTGCTCGTGTGTCTGTAAAATGTTCCATTATTTTGTATTTGATATTTTCACATATCAAGACATTAAATGCAGCAAATGTATAGGCCCATGATGTGCTGACAGCTGTGTAGCTCATTAGTGAACAAAGAAGGAGATACAACCAGTATTGTTCCAGAAGAAAACCTCAAAGGAGCAGGTAGGACAGTATCAGAACTTTCCAATAATTAGAATTTCTCAAAAATGAAATGAGGTGCCCACAAAGGACCGAATACTCATAAATAAAAGATTTCTGGCTGTATGTCAGGAGGGCTATACTAGGACTCCTGGCTGGGCTAGACGACCTCCAGCATTGCTCCTCCCCTTGCTCTAAGACTTCAGTCACAATTTCACAGAAAACCTAATTTTTTCTATTCCTAGACATCTAAGCACTTGGAAATTTAATGAAACCATTTCAAGTAGTAAGAAACTGAAAGACAGACAAAGCTCTCGGTTGATTGTATGAAGCACGCGCACTTGGTTTTCTAAAACCCCAGGTAGGAGCTGGCAGCTCTCCAGTGCTGGGCCATGGAATCTGCCCAGCGTGCGCGCAAGACCGTGGCCCCTGAGGGCCTGGTCGAGCACAAGGGCAGAAACAAGTGGAGCGGAAGGAAGGGAAAGGAGGAGAAGTGAATCACCTGTGTGACAGTGATTGTGATAGTAATGCAATCAGCGCAATAATCACATCAGTTAATCCTGGTTGTTCCCATTTTCACACTGAGGAACTGATTCTCAGGGTAATGAATCCCAAGATCAAGGGGCAAGGGGCAGAGGCGGGACACAGGCAGCGTCTGTGTTGTGACTCCTGATTCCAGGTTTGCCCACGTTATCTATCAGGCGGGTTCACCTGCACGGTGGACGGCTCTGTATAGAAGACAAGCCTAAGAAGGGACGCTTGCTTCCCAATCCTGCCTTAAACCCCATGAATTTAAAATAGCACTGCTTTGGGCAGGCTTAGTACATTGCTCAGCCTCACCTGAGACTCGCCTTCCTTTATATGAAATGGAAATAATATTAATAAGCCTTCGAGATCTATTAATATTATAAACTCAAATTCCTATTTTGAAGGACTAGGAGAAAATAGAAAACAAGCCAATGAGTTCATATGAAAAAGAAAGTGCAGAAACCAAATTTTGGGCTTGCTTTTGACCTAAACTTTGATATATGTTTCTCTGTGTTTGAAACATAATCAATATTTTTATATGTTTGATTACGTTTCGCTATTCCAGGAAGCAGGAAAGAAAGAAAACCCACAAACTCTTCTCACATCAGCGCCTAGCCAAGGAGGCTATAGACTTACGCTCTATGGGTCTTTTGGCTCCTGGACAAACGTTTTCCTTTATGTCTTCAAAAACAGAGTAGGAAACAATTGAGGCCAGCATAAGAGCTGTTATTCTAGGAAAGTGATTCTTAACTGGGGGTGATTTTGTACCCCTCCCCCATGGGGGACATTTGGCACTTTCTGGGGATATTTTGATGACCGAACCTGGGAGTGCTACTGACTTCTAATGAATAGAAGTTAGGGATGCTGCTAAACATCCTGCGTGCACAGAACAGCCTCCACAACACGTAGCCCCAAGTGTTGGTACTGCTCAGGTTGAGAAACGCTGGTCTAAGACCACTTAAAATGCACGGGCGCTTGCATACCACTGGCAAAACCTTCTAAACCCCCAAACCTAGAGAATCTCAGCATGATGTGGTGCCTAGAGATTTTCACTGAGGGACAGGGACATGTTCCCTGCATTCTCCATTAATTTTCACAAGTTCATAGAATGGGCTGCGTGAAATGGGGGATGTTTCTTAGATAATTATTTCTGCCACCTTCTTCCTCTATTTTTCTCATTACTCAAAGCAAACTGACTTTGGAGAATTATTGCTTGTCTGCCATTTTTTTAAAAATATATTTTATTGATTTTTCACAGAGAGGAAGGGAGAGAGACAGAGAGTCAGAAACATCGATGAGAGAGAAACATCGATCAGCTGCCTCCTGCACATCTCCCACCGGGGATGTGCCCGCAACCCAGGCACACGACCTTGACCGGAATCGAACCCGGGACCCTTCAGTCCGCAGGCCGACGCTCCATCCACTGAGCCAAACCGGTTTCGGCATCTTGTCTGCCATTTTATATCATTTTCATGATTTGCTTTTAAGACCAGAACTTTCCTTTTTATTATTTTACAAGAAGAAGATTTGGGGGGAAAAAATCTTTTTTAAATGTCTAATCTCCCTAAAAATAAAAATAAAAAAGCATTGGCAACCTATGCTTCAGGTTTTCTGAATTAACACAAAGAGGTTTCTGAATAACCACCAAATGACAACTTTAGTAACCAGTCTCTCTATGTATCACTTTTTAAAGTCGTCTATTTTTTAAATTTTAATTCAGTTGATTAGACAACTGCACTGAACTCAGGAAGTATGCCTAAAGCAAGAACTTAGAAACACACACTAGTTTTAAGACCTAGGGAAAAAAAAGTTGAAAATGAATGCAGAAAGGTCACAGTAACCCAAACAGCCATACGTGAAAGGTAATATAACTTGACTATCAAGGTGAAAAGGTAATGAGTCCAGAGTCCAGGTATGACACTTATCATCTCAGAGACAGTCTGTCTATATCACTTAAGTCTTGGCAAAATCCCCAGACCCACAGAGAAGCTTGAGTCACCCTCTCTCACTCCTTTATGCTCTGCAAAAGGCGACCTGGGTATAAATTCTGTGACTGACTGTGCTGGACCTGCTGAGAAATTTGAGAATAAAAAGGCAATGACATCAATCCTAAAGTCAGAAAGAAATGATTTCTTGGTTAGCACGTGGACTTACCATATAAACTAGGTTTTTCTGGTCTCTTATTCCTTCAAATGGCCTTAATTTAAAGGTGTGTTGAAATTTCTCACCTGACTTGTGGGATTGTTTGCTATTTCTGTTTGGTATGAAACAAAGAGAACCCAAAGGTTATTTCTCAAGGCAAGAGATAAAGTCACATAATGACAATGTTGGCCCGAGCTTCAAGTTCAGAAGGATCATGATAGTTTTGCTGAGCTAAGAAATTATGGAGAATTTGAGGTAAAGTGAGTACTAACGAAAAAGAATTCCACTAACCACAGTAACCAAATAGCATCTAAAATGGCCTATGGAAACAGAATACTGCTTCACCCAAATACCCAACGCAATGCCCATTTCTGCTGCAGGGACAACTCTTCACTCCAAGGCTTTCCCCGAGCGCTCCTTAGAGAAACACTTAGAAAAATGTTGTGTTTTCTATTTGATCCATTTGAACTTGTTCCTTAGGTATAAACTGTAAATATGGAGATTTTTGATGCATTTATGTTTGATATAAGCTTATTTGAAGTATATTCATTAATTTTGAAGTAAACTTTTATTGTTTTCCTTCATATTTCAAATGTCAAAAGCATTAAATCGAGCTAATTTTTTCTTCCTAGTGTAAAATTTAAAAATATGAAACAATAAATTTTTTAAAAAAGACCTCTTAATTCAGAATTCATCACTGTACTAATAGGGACTTTTCTTATAACTTACTTTTGTTTTACTCACACACACACAGACACACATGATATAGAGAACAGGTTTTTAACATAATGAATATAATTTCATGAAAAATGATAGCTCATTTACATGAAGAAACTTGTATAAATTGTAGGCTTATTTATTTAAAACTCTCCAACTGATCTGTTTATTAATGCAGAAATTCTAACTGAATTCTGAATACTAAATTCATAAATTCTAAATTCCATTTTAAATTATTTTAATAACAGATAAAATGTATTGGGCACTCCTAGGCACTCAGTACTCTGAATACATGATTTTACTTAAGTCCCAGAGTAACCCTAAGGAAAAGGAACTAACATTCTCTTCATTAAACAGATGTTATAAAATAAAGCAAAGAAGTTAAGAAAGCTGCCCAAGGCCAGGTGGTAGGTGGTGAAGTCTCAGTTTAAAGCCGAGTCTGCCTGACTTGGAGCCAAAAGCCTGACACAGAGCACCATAAACTTTTCATTAGTCTAGGTATTACTTTATGGACTACCACAATAAAAGCACATTGTTTAAAGTAGTCTACAGTTAAGAATTAATCACAAATTCAAACTGACTTTCCTTATTAGTTCTAATTACCCAGTTTTTGACATATGTTAACTAATACTCTTCTCCCTCAAACCTAAAAGTGTTTTTGCAATAAAATATTACCCATGTTCAGTTAAAAATCTCATAAGAGTTACTATAATTTTCCAAGAACACAGACATTATTATTGTAAGCTAAATTTAGCAATACATATATATATCAAGAGTCTTAAAATATTTATACCCTCTTAGAAATTTCATTTCTGGAGAATTTATCCTCCAAAATTGTTAAAATGCATATAAATGTCTTATTACAAACATATTTATTTAGATATATTTATATAATCAAAATTTGGAAGTAATAAAAATACATTGGAGAATGATTAAATAAATAATGGCATTACCATTTCAGTTGATATTTATTTAGAGTTTATTATAAATTGGAAAAACACTTGTGTTGTATGTTTATTTTACTTAGAGTATGAAGCAGAGAATCAGGGTATAGAAATATAGAACAAGCATTTAGGCACAACTATGTAAGATGAATTTTCATTAATCACAAAACTGGAAGACACCAAAATATGTTTAAAATGCCTTTAGCCCTATCTGGTTTGGCTTAGTGGGTAGAGTGTCAGCCTAGGGACTGAAGGGTCCCAGGTTACATTCCAGTCAAGGGCACATTTCCGGGCTCGATCCCCAGTAGGGTGCGTGCATGAGGCAGCCGTTCAATGATTCTCTCTCATCATTGATGTTTCTATATCTCTCTCCCTCTCTCTTCCTTTCTGAAATCAATAAAAATATTTTTAAAAATAAAATGCCTTAATATTTTACTTCTCTTTTTCTATATTTTCCAATTTAAAAATCAAAAACACAAGTGGGACTACATCAAATTAAAAAGCCATGAACATCAAAAGAAACAATCAACAAAATGAAAAGGCAATCTATAGAATAGAAAAAAATATATTTTCAAACCATTTATTGGATAAGGGGTTAATATCCAAAATATATAAGGAACTCATACAACTCAATAGCACAAAACAAATAACTCGATTTAAAAAAAAATGGGCAAAGAACCTGAATAGACCTTTTCCCAAAGAATACAGAGAAATGGCCAGTAGATGTATGAAAAGATGCTCAACATTACTAATCATCAGGGAAATGCAAATCAAAACCACAATGAGATATCACCTCACATATGTTAGGATGACTGGTATAAAAAGAGAGAGATAAATGTCAAAGATGTGAAGGGAATCCTTGTATATGTTGGTGGGAATGTAAATTTATACAGTCATCACAATAAAACAGTATGGAGTTTCCTCAAAACATTAAAAATAGAACTAATTCATGATCCAGCAATCCCATTTTTGGGTATATATTAAAATAAACAAAATCATATTAATAAATAAGTTTCAGTGTATAGATTTCAGATTTATTATAAAATAAACTAGAGGCCTGGTGCACAGGGTGGGGTCCCTCAGCCAGGCCTGCAGGGATCGGGCTGAAACTGGCTCTCTAACATCGCCTGCGGGGTCCCAGATTGCGAGAGGGCAGTTCTCAGGTGATGCATCACGGAATCGGGCTCCCTCCTCTCTGGTTCCAGGTGCATCACCCGAGAAACACAGCTGCCAAGTCACTGCAGCTCAGCAGCTCCTGCCTTGAGCGTCTGGCCCCTGGTGGTCAGTGCTCGTCATAGCTATCGGTCGGACGGTCGGACGGTTGAATGGTTTGATGGTCGCTTAGACTTTTATATATAGAGAGAGATAAGTTCTGAGTTATTAATAGTGTGTAAGCAATGACCTATAACCAAGACTACTTTGCTCAGCAATGCAGCCATTTAAAATTGAAGGAGAAATAGAGACCTTCCCAGAAAAGAAAAAGCTAAAGGATTTATTACCAACAAACCAGTATTACAAGAAATGTTAAAGGGTCTTCTTTAAGGAGAAGGAAAAAACAGAGGAACATAGTTATAAAGAATAAAATGGTGATAAATATGTACCTATCAATAATCCCTTTAAATGTCAATGGCTTAAATGCCCCAATCAAAACACATAGAGTAGCTGAATGGATAAAAAAACATGACCTACATATTTGCTATCTACAAGATGCATACCTCAGGACAAGGAAAGAAACACACAGACTAGAAGTAAAGAGATGGAAAAAGATAGTTTATGTAAATTGAAATTTAAAAAAAGCTGGGGTAGAAATACTTATATCAGACAAAATAGACTTTAAAATAAAGGCTATACTAAGAGACAAGAAATGACACTACATAATGATACAGGGAGCAAACCAACAAGACAATATGACCCTTGTAAATATTTATGCACCTAACATAGGAGCACCTAAATATATAAAGCAAATCTTGATGGAGATAAAGGGAGAGAGCAACAGTAATGCAGTCACATTAGGGGATTTTAACAGCCCTTTGACATCAATAGATGAATAGTCTTGACAGAAAATCAACAAGGAAACCACAGCCTTAAGTGACACACTAGATCAGATAGATTTAATTGATATCTTCAGAGCATTTCACCCCAAAGCAGCAGAAAATACATTCTTTACAAGCGCTGTTAGTGGGAATGCAGATCGGTAGAGACACTATGAAATCCTCCAAAAAAATTAAAAATAAAACTGCCATATGACATGGAGATTCCACTTCTGGGAATATATCCAAAGAAACCTGAAACACTAATTCAAAAGAATATATGCATCCCTATGTTCCTTGCAGTGTTGCTTACAATAGCCAAGATCTATCTGGAAGCAGCCTAAGTGCCCTCCAGCAGATGAGTGGATAAAAAAGCTGTGGTATATTTACACAATGGAATACTACTCAGCTATACAAAAGAAGGAAATCTTACCTTTTGCAATTGCATGGATGGACCTGGAAAGTATTATGCTAAGTGAAATAAGCCAGTCATAGAAAGAAAATACCATGTGATTTCACTTATATGTGAAATCTAATGAACAAAATTAAAACAGACTCAGACATAGAGAAAACAAACAGCTGTCAGAGGGGTAGTAGTTGCGGGGGGGGGGGGAGGGGGGTGGATGAAAAAGGTGAAGGGATTAAGGGAAAAAAAAGAGCTCATAGACACAGACAACAGTATGGTGATTACCAAAGGAAAAGGGTGGTGTGGAGAGGTAGAAGAGGGTAAAGTGGGGATAAATGGTGACAGAAGATTGACTTTGAGTGGTGAGCACACAATACAATATAAGATGTTTTATAGAATTGTACACCTAGAAATTATATAATTTTGTTAACTAATGTCACACAAATAAATTCAATAAAATTTTGAAAAAAAAAGAAATTTGCTGAGAGAGTAGATCTTAAGTGTTCTCATATACACACACACAAAGATAACTGTGTGATACCTATGTGGGTATGTTAATTAGCACAACTGACAATTATTTCACAATGTATAACTATATCAAGTTATCATGTTATACACCTTAAATATATACAATTTTATCTGTCAGTTATAGATCAATAAAGCTGAAACAAAAAATAAAAGTTATAAACTGAATTGCTAAAACTTATAAAATTTGATCCTCTGTAAGTTAGGCTTGACTTCTATGAATCCTGAAGGGACAACTAAGGTAGTGAGCGTAGTTAAGAGATCCCTAGGTAGAAAATATAAAGAACTCAGATACTTCCAGAACAAACCACAGGACTATTAATGTGGGTGCTGCAATAGATTCCCATTGACCTGTAAGTGATAGAGAGCTCCTTAAAAACAATCAGGAGCCCAGTGGGCCCATGCTATTGTTGGCTAGCTATATTACATCCCATCTTTGCTTCCTTCGCGGGGATATTCTACATCAGTGGTTCTCAACCTTCCTAATGCTGCGACCCTTTAATACAGTTCCTCATGTTGTGGTGACCCCAATTTCATTGTTACGAATTGAACATAATTAAAGCATAGTGATTAATCACAGAAACAATATGTAATTATATATGTGTTTTCCGATGGTCTTAGGCGACCCCTGTGAAAGGGTCGTTCGACCCCCAAAGGGATCGCGACACACAGTTTGAGAACCGCTGTACATACTGGCAGCATCCCAAAACAATGCCTTGCCCCCTCTGGTGTGGCTCAGTTTGTTGGGGCATCGTCCCATGTAACAGAGGTCATGGGTTTGATTCCTGGGTTGCAGGTTTGATCCCCAGTCAGAGTGTGCACAGGAGGCAACCAATCAATGTCTCTCTCATATTCATGTTTCTCTTTCTCTCTCTTTTCTCTATCTCCCTTTCTCCCTCTCTAAAATCAATAAAAAAATAAAAAATAAATGAAAATAAAAACAATTGTGTTGGAAGCACCACACTATCATTGAGAGGGACAAAGGGGAATCGGCACAAGGAGATGGCTTTCATCTCTCTTGCTACTCAGAAGGCTGATTTGGTTCCTACCTGAAGAAGGAGAAAGTACAAATGGAGGTGGGTGGGAATAAGTTTCTTGTCTTCTAAGACAATACAAAGTTTCCCATCAACTTGAAGAATGGCACAAATTACAAAGCCAGGGCCTTTCAGAGGTAGAATAAGGCCTTAGCCATGTCCATTAAGTTCTTATTGCATATTTTGGAAAAGACATCAATGCACAATTTGAAAATAATGTTATATTTTAAATAGTCTTTTCAAGTGTATTTTTAAGACCATTAAAATCTCTTAGTTTGAGATGACACTAAAGGCATAAATTGTAATATTTCATAATAATGCAATTTTTAAAAACCTTTGTAAACACCTCCTAAAAAGGTTTCTATGATCAAAAAGATTTGGGAAACAGTGCACTTAGCCAGTCTTCCTGATTACTGATAGTGCACATTGGCATATTAAAGGCTTCTAGAAGTTCTACAACCATGTGTGTGTGTTTAACTTACCTCATTGTTTCTCAAACTTAGTGAATCACAACATCTTCTTCAAATATAAACAAAAGTGAATCAAAACGCGTTTTGAGAAATGTTGTTCTTAGATTTCCTTCCTTAGTCTCTTTCCCCATGTGAGACAACTCTAGACTTCAAGACACATTTCCCCAACCTCTTCCCCAAGCTCCCCCAACCACAACTCTAAAATAAGCCAAGAGCATGGCAATAACTCGATCAGTTCCTGGGATATTGTACATCAACTCTGATCTGAAGAGAATTCATGTACCACTAATAAACAGTTCACTTCCCATTCCCATTGGTCTTTAGTCTCCCCCACAACACCAGCCAAAGTCTTTGTCAACTAAGGAGGACTCTTGGATTTTGTTATTATTGTTGTGGGGATTTTTGGTGGTGTTTTGTTCTTTTGTGTGTGTGTGTGTGGGGGGGGGTGGTTGTGTGTGTTTTTTAAGTGGACATCTTTCCATTAGAAACTCAGCACTGGCTGAGGCTCCAATTAATTTTGCATAAGCTGCCACAGGACCATTAGATGCTAATCCGTTCATCCATAACCACAAGGTATTGTGTTAGGGTCATGTACATGACTTGTGCCTCCAGCCCTGTGGATTTATTTAGTGCTAGTTCCTGCAGCTGTGTCCCTTCAATGATTGCTTTATGGTGGCCAAGAGAGTTGAGGTTGGCTGCCAGGACTCTGAGATCTGGAGAAACACATGGACACATTATTCTTTTGCTCTGAAGCTATCCAATTCCTGTTCCGGTCAGATGGGGAGATAGTGGGAGGATATCTCTGAAGCAGCCCATCACTTACTGTGGGTGATATTACTCATGCCTGACATTATTGCAAAAGAACAAGCTTAAATCTACCCCACAGTGCATTCTTTGGTGGAAGGTTAATTCCTAATGAAAGTGTAGTAATACAAAATATGATTCTGAATGTAGTTCCTGGCTTTGTTTGTAAGAACTACTATGGAGCCATTGTTTTCTTTACTCTAAAACTACACATTGGATTCAATCTGCTTCAAATAAGAGGCCAGGAAAGAGGGCTTACTATGCTAATTGAATACTAATGAGGCTTTTGCTTAAGTTGCTCTGTATTACAATTATTCGCAACTAGAGTTCTTCTGTATTTAGGAGGAAAAATACTTCAAAGGTAGCAAGATTCTTACTTACCCTGAACATTTGGAAGAAAGTGTCTTCCACTTTTTCTTTTGTTCTTGTAACATTTGTAAAGGGTTTTGTTCAGCACTAAAGAAAAGCAAAATATCATCATCCTTATGACTGGCCTTTGTCCACAGTGGCTCTCATCCAGCCTAACCAGTGACTCTGTGGCTAACAATCTGAGTCACTAAGTTTCATATGTTTATGTATTTCAACACAATTCTCAGACTGAGAGGTTTCTTTTCTTTTAAATTTATTTTCATGTTTCAGGACTCAGAAAGAATGAAATGCCCTTCTGTATTTGGAATCTAGTGTCAGTAAGTGACTTGCTCTGAGCAACTAAGAGCATAGATTGAATTATGCCTTTAGGATTGGCTAAAGTCAATACCAAACTGTCAAAAGATTAGCATATACTTCCAGGACAAAAGTCTTTGGCCTGGGGAAGAATT
Source organism: Myotis lucifugus (assembly GCF_000147115.1). Taxonomy (NCBI): domain Eukaryota; kingdom Metazoa; phylum Chordata; class Mammalia; order Chiroptera; family Vespertilionidae; genus Myotis; species Myotis lucifugus. The sequence goes on along the minus strand of NW_005871438.1, from coordinate 100,756 downwards.
TGGGTAAATATAAATATTTGTGTTTTCACCATGGTACTGGCACAAGATAACTTCAGAATTTAAAATGCTGGGAACTAACAACTAAAAAGGGGATAAAGAGAATGACAGAAAAATGCAATTATATTTACTGGTTATTAACTTTGTAAAGATGTATGTCTTTATTCTTACAGCTTCTTCAAAGGAATATCAGAAGATGGCTGAGCTAAAATATCTTATTTTATGGAAAATTCCATTACTTTAGTAATTTTCTCATTTCACTGTATCCATTCTCTTACTAGCCTCAGCTTGTCCCTGATTGGTCACCCTACACCCATCTTTAAAAGGCAATTACTGTCATTTTCTCATTAAATGACTTTACAAACATTTGGTCATACATTTTCACAGCATCTCAGATTAATAACACCTTACAGTTTTATAGCATTTTTGAAAGAATTCTCTTGCATGTAATCTCATGTTAATCTCATCATCATATGCAATAAAACAGAAATGTATTGCCCCCTCTTACAGATGAGAACACTGAGGTATATTATATTGATGTAACTGGCTTAGCCTCATTGGCTACGGTCATATATGAATTATTACTAGAAAAAATTGGAATCCTACTGCAAGTTATTCCACTAGACATGTAACAACAATTTGAGATTTAAAAAGAATTTTGCCTTGCCCGACCAGTGTGGCTCAGTGATTGAGCATCCACCTATGAACCAGGAGGTCATGGTTCAATTCCTGGGTTGCGGGCTCGATCCCCAGTAGGAATTGTGCAGGAAGCAGCCATCAATGAATGATTCTCTCTCATCATTGATGTTTCTATCTCTCTCTCCCTTTCCCTTCCTCTCTGAAAACAATAAAAATATACATATTTTTAAAAGAATTAATCCTGAACAAATGAGTTGTTATTCTTGGGTATTGGTCCTTGAAAATATTATTTGTGACATCAAGTATTAATATTATTATAGTAATGCTACTCAAAGTATAGAAGTGTAATTAAATTATAACATGTTATCAACATATAAAAATATAATAAAATGAATTCAAATTTTAAAAACAATTTGTTCATCATTCTGTAGTATTCATAGGCATTCCTATATGGGTCTCTATATGACATTCTTGAGTGTGCATTCATAAGAGTCCTGTTGTCATCCAAGCAAGTTACATATTTTTCATTGTGAACCTATTGGGTTTTACATTATTAATGGTCATTCTAAGGGAAGAAAAGTCATTTACCATTTCCCTTACATCTTCCACAGTGCCTGGGCTGGATGCACAGTTGTTGCTACTTGACTTCTGGAGAGCAGCTACATCTGTAACTTACATATATATTTTATTGATTTTTTACAGAGAGGAAGGGAGAAGGATAGAGAGTTAGAAACATTGATGAGAGAGAAACATCGATCAGCTGCCTCCTGCACACCTCCTACTGGGGATGTGCCCACAACCAAGGTACATGCCCTTGACCGGAATCGAACCTGGGACCTTTCAGTCTGCAGGCCGACGCTCTATCCACTGAGCCAAACCGGTTAGGGCCTGTAACTTATTTTGAAGCCCCACGCCCCTAATCTGGCCCAATCACTCACACCAGCATCCTATGGGCAAGTTTGATTTTGCAGGAATAAGAGGCTATAAAGGGGTGGCTCCTCGACCACCTGAATCACACTCACCTGAGTGTCTCAGCAATGCAGACTCCTGAATCCCACTAGCAGGAGCAGGTAGGGTGCTGGCTGGCCGAGTCTTAGGAACCCTGAAGTCTGATCATCAGAACAGTGACAGCACTTCTCATTTCTGGAAGTTTTACTCACATTGACTGTAAAGCTGGTTCCTGGGCTTGGTCGTTGACAATGAACATAGAAGATGGTCCTTTGCCTTTGGGAAAAGAGGTGAAAAGAAGGCTAAAGTGGCCCCAAACAAGGACCTCTGACAATTCTTATGGAAATGTTTACCTGTGCACTAGGCAACAATAGCACCCAGTTTAATGGGCGCCGGTGGACCAGCGTGGTGTCTAATCGGAGCCATCCAAGGTGCTGCCTTCCTTCCACTGCGCAGGCCTTTAAGAGAGCCGGGGACCACGTCTGAAGGACTATTTTTCCAACCTAGAGCGACATTAGCTGATTGATAACAATTTGCCCCAAACCAGGCAAAATCAGCATTCCTCCCTCTGCCGTGTGCCAGAACCCCAAGATAAACAAAACTGTTTTTAGAGAGGGGGGAGTCAGAAAGCTGTATTCAACCCAGGGCTTCACACCCATCGCAGGGCGGTAAAGGGCGGGGCAGGATAGCACAGGCCTGAGAATGAACACACATATAACGGGGAGAATGAACACACATATAACGGGGAGAATGAACACACATATAACGGGGAGAATGAACACATATGTAACGGGGCAAGCAGGGCCCTTGAGAAATGGACAAAGACCCTGAGCATCCGGTGGGGAAGGCTGGGGTTAGGGGTTGAATCATTCGTAAGAGGATTTCTCACCTGAGGAGAGTGATTGCTTTAAACTGCAACCTGAAACACTCAAAATCTAACCGTATGTTTTTACAAAAAATGGTAAAGCAGATAATTTGTAAAAATCTCTCCCCATCTCCCCCGCCCCCCCTCCCCCGCGCCCTTGCCGAATGATGTAAAGGAGAGGTCCTATCTCAAAGTCCGCGCCTTAACCGCGGCGCGGTCCTAGGTAAAAGCAATCGCGTGGCTATTTCAGACCCCTGGCTTGGCGGTTCGAGGATGTAGAAAACATTTCCAGAGAGTTTCCTGCACAGCCCTACTTCGATTACGTCCTAGAACGCAGGCTCCTTCGTGTATTTATTTGGGATGAAAAGCGCATAAAAACTAGCAAGGGCATTGTTAGCCCGGAGCTGGGACGGCAGACTTGGGGACAAGGAACCACTTTCTCTTCCAGTAAAAATCGAGCCGCCTGCAGCCTCAGCCTAGATCTCCCGAGTCTCAGAGGGGCGCGGACCAGGCGGGGTCCGGGGCTCGCAGACCCGCGGCGACCGCGGCTGCTGCATCCAGGGACCCCCCAGGTGGCTGCGCTCCGCTGAAGCGAGCACTGCTCCGCGGCTGCTCCCCGCGCCCCCACGCCCGGTTCCGGGCTCCGCACCTCCGCCCCCCAGACCCGTCGAGGGAGGAGATCGGGGCTGGGGTGCCGAAGCAGAGACGCTGGAGCGCGGCCAGGCCCCGGGTCCGTGCGCGCGCTCCGTTCCGCCAGCTGTCCCGTGCCGGGGCGGGGCGACCCCAGCCCCACCTCCAGGGCCCACCCCGACCCCTCCCCGGTCCTTCCCTCCCCACTTTTCCCGGGAGAAACATGGCCGGGAGCAGTGAAGCGGCGCCAGGCCACGGGCGAGGCGTAGTGGTAAAGGCAAACTCCCGGTGGATTTCGGGCCGAGTCGCGCACTCCTCTCTCCTCCCTTCTTGGCGCCCTCCTCTTACACTCAAGGCTTGAAGTGCGTTCGGGTGAGCTCGGGCCACGGCTTTGTTCTTCCCTCGCGGCCGGGATCGCTTCCATCCTTAAACCCGGCTCCCCGCTCCTGGCGCGCAATCTGATCAAACACTCAACATCCCGCCACCCGGTGTTCTGTGTCTCCCCTCTGTCCCCCACCCTGGCCCCGGCCCGGAATCCGCTACTCCGGCGGTAAGCCTGTGTCCCGCCGGGTCCCCACTTCTGCCAGCCGCCACGAGTCACCCCTGGGAGGGGGCGTCTGTGAAGACCCCCGCGGCCACCCGTGGGGACCTTCTTCCTCTTGTGCCGCCTCCTGAGCTCTCCAGCCCGGCCCTCTCGCTTTGTCTTCCACAGGACACTGAGGGTTCTCCGCGGCAGCTGGGACATAAAGTAGCTCTGGTGACGTTTGAGCTTTGCAACCTGCGCGGGGACCCTCGCTGTGGGGTCTCTGCCCAAGCTCCGGGCAAGCGAGTGCCTCTCGAGCTTCAGGTACCTCGTCTGCAGAAGGGACTCAGCACGCGAGGCCCCGCGAGTGATCTGGAGAGTTTATATGTCAAATATGCGGTACTGTGCCCGAGAGGAGGACGTGGGATGGTGGGTTCCCAGCCCAGAGCCTCTGTATCCCAGACAATCCCTCCAGGAGTCAACCAGAGGGCACCCCTCTTTTCAGTGTCCTGAATCAAATCGAGTTCTGCCCTGTGGCCACTGGCGTCTGCCCGCGCCTCCCATGGAGAATGATTTCTGTAGGAGGCAGTGGTTATGACTGTGTCAGGTTTAATGGAAAACGTGGTGAGGGTGGCCGGTGGAGCCAGTGTACTACATTAAGATTACTTTTTTAAGAGATTACCTTGTAATTCACAAATACCTGTGATTATGAGTGGATTCCGTGAGTGAGCGGGAAGGAAACACCTCACGCTCAAATAGAACTATTCAGGTTGAATGCCGGGAGCCGGTACATCCTTGCGGCTTGACACAGTCCCTGCAGAGAAGAAACATCTGCACAGCATATGTTTCAAGGGACCTGGCGTAGATGGCATACTGTTCTTAATATGTTTGCTCCCCTTAGCACTATGTGTTTTAACCAAGGTCACCTCTCCGAGAAAGGTTGTTTCCCCAGGTGGGGATTTTTCCCTGAGGTTAGGGAGGAGATACAACCCCTTAATTAAGTGCCAGGCGGGTAGTTAAACTACATAATCTTTACTCCCTGGAATGGAGATAAGAAACGCCCTAACCTTTGTAATAGAAATTGACAGGATTAAAATCGGCTGGTATAAATACGGATGTAACAAGACAATAAACATCAGATCCTCATCAGATCCTCGTCAGTTCCTAACCAGAACTCCGACCAGAACTTTGGCTGGAGATCCTGGCTAGAGGTCCTGACTAGGCTGCTGATCAACTGAAGGCTGTCTTCGTGTCATTCCTTCTTCGCCGACTCCGTCCACACCTTTGGGGACCCCTGAACCCGCTGGGATTGGACCCCAGCAGTTGAAATGTGTTCCTCGGTTCTTAATTTAACAGGAGGGCTTTGGCTCTTAAAAGAGCTGCAGTTCATTTGTTTAGGCATCTACATACGTTCACTGTCCCGCTGGGTTCCAGGTGGAGTTCTAGGCTCTAGGGATACAGCAGAGAACAGGACCAAACCCTGTCTTCATGGAGCTTACATTCTAGAGAAAGGACACAGGCAGGCAGTATGAAAGCAAATACATAAAGGAGATAGCTTCAGTTAGTGCAATGAGAACGAAAGAGGAGAACAAAGAGATGGTGACTGGAGGAGGCTGGGGAGCACTGTTTTTGCTCAGGTGGTCAGGGCGGCCTCTTTTTCCTTGACGTTTGAGCCACCATCTGAAGTGTAAGCAAGAGGTAGCCATGGGAAGACTCTGAAGCAGAGTACTCAAGACAGCACATGCCAAGTGCTAAGAAATCATTACATCCTGAGAAGAAATTTTACACCCAACTTATGTTTTAAAAATGTCACTCTGGCCCGGTTGGTGTGGCTCTGTGGTTGAGTGTCAATCCATGAACCAAAAGGTCGTAGGTTCAATTCCTGGTCAGGGCACATGCTCCATGGTTTTGGGCTCCATCTCCCCCTCCCTTCCTCTCTCTAAAAACAAACAAACACATATATAAAAATGTCACTCTGTGGAAGGAGAATTGACTTGGGGTGGTGAACACACAGTACAATATACAGATGATGTATTATAAAATTATACACCTGAAAATCTATATAATTTTATTAACCAATGCCACCCTAATAAATTCAGTGAAAATTGAATTTAAATAAAGCCACCCCAGTTGCCATGGAGAAGATGGTCAGGCCTGGGGTTGGGGTGAGGGAGATGAAAATATGAAAGGGAAATAAGTTCAGTTCTGGACAGATCAAGTCTGTAGTGACTGACCATAGGGCCTACAGGGCAGGATGCATTGTAAGCAACTTTAAATTCATATTTAGATTTCAGGAGAGTGATTGAATATATTTAGAAATCATCAGCAGGTAGAAAGAGATCTGATGTTTGGGGGTGGATGGATAGGGATGCCCAATAAAAATGGGGATAATTTAAAAATTACTGTTACGGGTAGAAACCTGTAAGAGGCAGAGTGTCCAGGAGAAGCCAGATCAAGAGACTAAGAATGAGGAGCAACGTAGGAGAGAACAGGAAGGGAGGGAGGTGCCCAGGAAAGAGTTTGGAGGGGAGGGGGAAAAGAGGTCATTAAGAGTGTCAGAAAGCCAGTAGGATTAAGATGGAAAAGTGGCCATTGTATTTAACAATTACAAAGCCATTAGTAAAAAAGCCATTCCATCAATAGAATGGTTAAATATAGCACTACTATTTAATAATAGATACTCTTAAAAGAGAACGAGGTAAATCTGTATGACTAATAGGAAAGGTAGATTGTTAAAGTCTAAAAAGCAATGATGGAATCGTGTAAACAGCCCAATCTATTAGTGTCCAAAGAAGCCCTCTCAAAAGCAAGGTAATTTTGTGGAAGATGTAGGGAGGCAGTGAGAGGGCCTGCCTTGGTTGAAAATAATCAGTGTATAATAGAGACAGTTCCTGCATTTATGTCCTTTTCTCCAGCAGAATTCAGGATAAGTAGATTAACCTAAATTGGCAGGAAAGGCAAACTCAGAATAACTTCAAGGTGCTGATGTTCGTGTGTGGGATTCTTGGAAACAGAGCTGAGGGGTTAGACTCCCTTCCTCTTTGATGGTGGAGGGGTAGCCCTGAGCCTGAAACTGGCAGCAGCCATGGTCACTGCCTGGAGGAGAGAGTGGGTCACAAAGTGAGGGACTTCGCAGCAGAGAAGAGCAGAGATTCACTTCTTATATGTGTTTCCAAACTGTTTTTCTCCCTGGGGGAATCCACTTGAAAAATAATGCAAGAAATATTCTAAGCAAAAAAATATATTCATGACTTAGAAAGAAGGTTTCCAATATACGTGTATCATTAAATGAGAAAAGAGATGTGGATTGAGTTCTGGGGT